>NC_045978.1:13722758-14022758 GCF_010909765.2 Amblyraja radiata | reverse complement strand
TTCCGTATTTTATTGTCAGATCCATTAGTTTATTTGTGTCTATTAAATTACACATTCTAAGCTTCTGCCTATCCAATTAGCAAAATCTCATGCTCCTTGCCACCATTACAAATGCCATCAATCAACGTTTCTATCCAATCAAGCAGTAATGAAAGAACTTCAAACAGAGACATAAGGAACTAGAGATACTGGAACCTTTAGTAAAATCCAGTTCTGGAGTAACTCAACAGGCCAGGTAGCATTTCTGGAGGACATTGATGGGTGATGTTTCAAAATGTAAAAACATGGAAAAAACATTAAATAAAAACCAGTTAATGATAAAAAAAATTGCTGTAAATTTAAAGAAAAACTGTATCTGAAGTGAAATTAACAGAAAACTTAACCTGAACATATTTCCAATGGATATCTGTGCCCTTGTTCAATTGAAGGAGATTATTGCTTGTGTGCTGCCATGTATAGCTAATGTTCCATGTAAAGCTAAGAGTCTACCACTGAGTCCATTCTCATTGAAGAATTGTGGCATTTCGAAGCTACTTCATTGAGACATTTAGATACTTGCTTGTATGGAAATATTTTTTAAAGTGTGAAATTTTTAAGAAAGTGCGACGTCTGAAATTGTTAGAATGCTTAAAACCTGGTCCAAACCTGACCAAAATACTGTGCTGACTTTCAAATGATTAAAACTGCATTTTATAATAAAACCAAAAGTAAGGCATAGAACAAGAAAAATAAGGTCAACACAGATAGAAAATGGAAGGACTGATGGTAAATTTGAAAATGATTATAAACAGTAGTGTTGTAAAATCTGAATATTAGTACAGGTACTTCCAAAAACATGAGTGCGTGGTTTTCATAGTACTCGTAACAGAAGAAAATCTCAGTTATGAACATTTAGAAACCATGTTTTATTTGTCTGGGCTTCCCAATTAGTGTTGTCTGCATTATCTGTTTCATTACTGAACAGCCAACAAAGGACACCAGTGCACCATTAAAGTCAGAATTTCCTTTAAGAGATATGTTGTTGTTACACCCACCAGGTTTTTTCAGTATAACCATTAGCTCATTAAGCCAAAATCTGCAACACCATCCTATAAATGTGCCCCTTGTGCACATTTATTATGCAAGAGGATCTGTTTCCAAAATATATTAATCACTGTTCATTCTACCATAATGTGCTAAAACAACAGAGTATTTAATTTAGCTCAATAAAACCTTTGAGCCATTGCTGTATACATTGGGTATGCAAGCAAAGAATTTCACTGTGCCTAGTCACATGTGACAATAAAGTATTCCTATTCCTATATCAAAATTATATTTCTCTACAGCTTGTTAATAGAGCTTTTATGTTTAAATAATTCACTACAATATGCAACATAACTTTTATCTTTATTTGTTTGAGCACTGATAAATAAAAAAATATATAAGAAGGATGGCGTTTGTCAGATGCATTAGTATGCAGTAGGTGATCCATTAATTATGAGATGACCAATATTTGAATACCTAATTACACATAACATCAGCATGCAATAAACAGTGCATTGTTGATGAGTTCAGAAGTATTTTTATAACAACCTCCTAGGTTACACACTTGCCTCTGTTATAGATGCAACATTTTGAGTTGGTAGGGAAATAAAATCCTATTATTAGGTATGTTACAATACTTACCTTCAGCGGCGCTGCAATTCTGCCACTGGCGGTGTGCACAATTATGGCGCCTTTGAGGGGGGGGGGGGGCAGGGTTAAAATGCATTTTTTTTCCTACCTTGTCCTGGATTATATTTGGTTGGAGTGCAAGCTTTTGCTGAAGAATCGTTCCGACGGGCGTTCTGTGTATTTTTTTTTTAAATTGCCCGACTAGTTCAGCGCTGGAGTCATTTTAAAATCAGCTTCTAAAGCCGTCAACGCCGACAACGGGGACGGACTTCATGTAGGTGACAGGTAAAAGAAAGCTGTTTATTTTTATGTATAAAAGTGGTCCTTAAGATGCCTTTAGTTCACATTTTAAGTTGCGAAATGGTGATTTAGTCCACATACCAACCGGCAGTGTTTTCCATGCCGATATGGGTGTCTAAATCACTGCAAACTGCAACGTTCCAAATGGTCGCGTTCCAGAAAAACCCACTCGCAAGATTATTTAAATGGCCATTAATTTACAGGTATTAAACATTAAATTCCTTCCATTTGGCTTATAAATCCATGACATTGAGATTTAAAAATTATGTTCTATTGTGAATTCTTGTGTGAATGTTATTTGGGCACTTAGCTTATTTTAAAATGTTAATCTATTCTTAAGAAATTGATAGATGTTTAGATCTAGTAATTGAATTTTGTAATTAGCTACAATTAGGTAACTAACTAATTATATGCTTTAATTTCAAGTCACCTAAGTAAGATTGTTTCATATTTGTTTCAGAATGCTTCAATCTATAATAACTGAAAATTTATTTTAGTTCTCTTAATTTTTAAGAAAGTTATGGCCATTTGACTGTCCTCGATCACAGCTTTTGTGTTAAGTCAATGGAAAAGCATTAGAGAACAAGATGCTAATTTCCGAGTATGAAAATGGCCATAATTTTTTTAATACTGAAGATATGAAAGTGAATTAGGTGACAAATTAAACTTCTTTTTATGCTTTATCTGATGGGATAAATTACAGACTTGATTTTTAAAATCTCAAAATCTCAAAATTTTGTAACATTGCTACTATTATCCAAGGGGGGCGGGGGCCTTGCTCGGATGCAGTCCCCTCTCATTGGTTGTAGTTTGAATTTGGGAACGGCGCTATTTTCCAGGACATACTGGCGGTTATTTCAACGGCTGATTTCTGCCAGTATAAAGGCAGGCGCCGGGTAAGCCATAAGTTAGTTCATGTACAAGAGGGGTTCACCGACAGGCTGAGTCGCGATCAGCGCCACCAGGCACGGAAATCGCTATCAAAATATGGAGGGGACAGTGGGGACAGAATTTTTTGGCGGCCGCGCTCGCATGCGCTCGCTCACACACACGCGCGAGGCATCGGAGGCTCAATCCAGCGCAAAATGCAGCTCATCTCTGCCTGTCTTGCCGGTTTAACCTACAGCCCCGCCTGGACTGACGGGACACCAGCACTGCTTCTCCGCGCTGGCTGTAAACCTGAGCCATATTTCCCGTAAGCCCAGGCAGGGCAGTAGTGGCGGGACAAGCAGAGTTGAGCTGGGTTTTGCGCTGCTTCTCTGCGCTGGCTATGGGCCTGGGGGCACCGCTCCCATCTGACTCCCAATGTCTAGGGCCACCCCCGGGTGTGGGTGGGGAGGAGGGGGCGTTCGGGTGGGGACGGGACAGCGCCAGAGAGAGCCGGGATCGATCCTGGCTGCGGATGAGGTGCAGGTCTGTGCCCAGAGTGTTTTGGCATGTCTCCCTCCTCCAATCACCGCCCTCTATCCTCAGTCCCAACCCCCCCCTACTCCTCCCTCCTCCAATGATAGCACTGAATCATCATGTCCCGCCCCCATTGCCTGCTGACCGACATATCTCTCTCGTCCAATCGGTGCCCTCGCTCATCAGTCCCACCGCCACTGTCTCGCGGAAAGCGGAGATTTCACCGGGTTTTAAAATCTGGATTACAAAAACTTGGGGGGGGGATAGTCCCCCATCTCTCAAAACAGAGGGGGGACGCTTCCCCCCTGCCCCCCCCCGGGATTTCCGCCCTGAGCGCTGCAGACGAAGGCAGAGAGAAAGGGAGGTGTGCTACTATAAAACGGACCTCGCACATACCGAGACAAGCATTGCTTTTGTTCTCTCTCTTGCCAATATATCTAATTTGTAACTAAACAGACGAGTGAGCCTTTTTTCTGTTCTGCTTGTCAGATCCTTTAACCTGTTCCCTTGTAACTATGACTATGTAACAGGCATGTCCCTGATTGCATTTGACCGTATATGAAGTGTTATTGTAAATACAACCTCCAATATCCTGTTGGGCTAGTTTTTAAGTAGAACAATTTCAACCACAATGACATTCGTTGACAGTAGCACCAGCATATTGTGGTCAAATTCAGTTCCACCCAGCTTCAACAACACTATTGTCACCTCTGTAGAAGCTTTTTGACTCAGCAGTCTAAATTTTAAAATTGGAGATTGCCCAACAGATAGATGCAGTGATTAATATTTTGGCGCCCCTTTCAATTGTAGCATTCTGATGCACAACTGATATATGGGAGAGAGAGATGCTCACATGGGTGTTAAAATGCAAGTTGGTCCTCAGCAAAAGAGCGGATGCAAGGTCTGAATTTAGAAGGAATAGTCATTTAGATGTGGAAGAACATTGCTAAGTGGACAAAAATATAGAGAGAAATAGGAGATAAATGTAACTGTGAACTCCACTCAATGTGAAGGTGAGAGTTTGCAAGATGATATTGACGCACATCTTTACAGGTCTCATGGGGTTCTTTTCCATTTTTAGCTGAAACTTAGTGAGAGTTAAATTACTCTTAAAATGTTCCCGTTCTCACAGTTAATTGAGCTGTATTTATTCTGGACTCATACAACAGTCCACAGTACAACAGAAGTTGCCCACCTACACTCGGTTTGTGAATAAAGCAAAGCTAGATCAGCAGCAATTCAATTCAATTCAATTCAATTCAATTTATTGTCATTTGGACCCCTTGAGGTCCAAACGAAATGCCGTTTCTGCAGCCATACATTACAAACAAATAGACCCAAGACACAACATATTTTACATTAGACATTACGCGCATTTAAATATTAGTACATTATTAAAAGTGGTAAAATAAACTAATAAATAACTTACTGTTTCCTCCTAATCTCCAGGTTGAGACATAGGACGCCATAGGACATCAGCAACAATCCCAGGACATCTTGGCTTTGCTACTGGACTCCTTTTGAACAAGTGGAATGACTGGTGCATCCTATGCCTTGGGTTTAGGGCAGGTCATCGTGAATGAGACTTATTTACCACCTGTAACACAGCCAACATGATTCAATACATAAAACTACAGAGAAGTCACTGCCTTGTAACAGGTATTTCGTATCCAATTTGCCCACGGTAGTCCATATACTCACAAATGTATTTTCTTCTGATGGAATTTGAAATTTTAATTTCAATCACCCATTATGATAGTGAGTCCCACACTCTGTGAGCAAAGAAGAACCAACACATCAGCCATTCTCAAAGAGAAGATGGTTGCCGTCGGTGCAGTTCTGCTTGTGGAATGCAATCTGACATCCCACCTGAAATGGAGAATGGCTGTGCCTGCTGCTAAATCGAATATCAGGTTGCTGAACTTATTTCATGTTTAAGATAGCATCTTATTCTACATTAAATGACAAGGGGCTAGTATAAATTCGTCACTGCCTACTTGTAGCACTGCAACATCTGATCTCAACATTTATTATCTGTTGTATAATTGCCGTCTATTATGCCACCGCTGCTTGGTGAAAAAAAAAAGCCCAATTCTCTGAAGTACTTTCAGCATCTCTGCTAATTTCAAATAATGGCCTAGATTTTACAGGTCAACGCCACACGTTCCCAATGGAACCACAACCATTTACCAATGTAAGTGACTATCAGACCGAGCAGAGTCAAATACAGAAATGTATTCAGCATGTATTCAGCATTAGTGGGTATGCATATTTATCCCAAGTCTATGCGGGATAATCTCACAGTCTAACTCAATTTATACTGGGGAATTATGTCTCAGATGCAGAAGCAGGAGAGGTGTGGGACTGGACCAGTAAACCCAATTGGAAGAAGAACAAAAAAGGATGATTTGATTTATTTTAATCTTTTCAATTTGTTCAATGTTTTACTTGTATATGTAGTTGTGTTTTTTTTATTTCTGGAAATTTTAAAATAGAGTCATAGAGTGATACAGCATGGAAACATGCCCTGTGGCCCAACTTGCCCACACCAGCCAACATGTCCCAGCTACACTAGTCCCACCTACCCTCGTTTGGCCCATATCCCTCCAAACCTGTCCTACCTAGTCGACCCATTCTTTCATCATATGTCAGTCCCACCATCCTGGGAATTAACCTGGTGAACCTACTCTGCACTCCGTCAAGACCAAAACTGCCTGCAAACAATACTCCAGGTGAGTAACTCCAGCATTTTGTGTCTACCTTTGATTTAAACCAGCATCTGCAGTTCTTTCCTTTATATATCTATATAACTAAAAGTCTCATCTTGACCACTTACTGCCTGGGCTGTATATTGATGTTAGAAAAAACGCTACCCCATATCACTCTGATTTTGAACATCTTACTCACAGTCAGCCTCCGCTGAGGCAGCCACGAGGATTTCTCCGATCGATGAAAAATAAAAAAGTTATGAATGTTTAAAAAATCTTGAGATCAGCTGATGGTCCTCTGGCCTGTCAATCACCATGATGAAGGTAACCCTCCTTCCGGGGGTGGGGGGGGGGGGGGGCAGGACTATAAAACCCCAGATGCCTAGATGTGAGTCAGTCACTCTGGAAGATCACGAGGGAGAGGCCACAACTGTGATTCTGCTGTGAGTCAACTGATCTGTGAGTCTACTGAACTGTGAGTCTGCAATGTATTTGCAATAAATGATTTGTTAGCCCATAATGAAAATATTAGATACGTTGTTTGGCCTGCCCTGTGCTTGAAACCGAAATGACAATGGATATGAAATTAAATAAATGTGATGGGTTGTTTGGCCTGCCCTGTGCTTGAAAATGAAATGGCAATGGAAATGAAATGAAATGAAAATGAGATGAGTTGTTTGGCCTGCCTCTGCTTGAAACTGAAATAGCAATGAAAATGCAATGAAATGAAAATGAAATGAGTTGTTTGGCCAAAAATACCCGTATTAGCCAAGGAAGAGCATTTTGGCTCAAAAGGTCCGTGCCAGGCCAGGAAAAGTCCAGAAAACGTGCTTTTCACTGAGATTTCACTGAGATTTCTTTTTAAGAGTCCCTTCAGCCCATCAGGAGTCCCTTCGACCCATCAGTAAGTATTCTCCCTGCAAGTATTAAACCTCACCCCAGAATTTCTCTCCCTCCCTTCATTGGCTCCCTGTGAGATCCAGGCCAGGATAGACTTTCCTCCTTCATTGCTGTGATCTGCAGAAATAGGTGAAAAATGTCTAAAATTGTTTCTCCACTCTCTTCCCCTTATCTCTCACAGAGTCTCTCACCTGTTTTGGACAGAATTTCTGTCAATTTCTGATGTGCCAGCCCACCAGCCCTGAGTGCCTGAGCTGCCAGCCCGCCAGCCCTGAATGATTGAGCTGCCAGCCCACTAGCCCTAAATGACTGAGCTGCCAGCCCACCAGGCCTGATTGACTGAGCTGCCAGCCCACCAGGCCTAAGTGACTGAGCTGCCAACGCAATAATCCATTCGACCCACAATGTCAATGTAATGTTCACATGTTTGATGCAAACATAATTAGGAAAAAAAACAAGTCAATGGTAGTGCAAGAGTTCAAAATGGTGAAACGTGGTGTTCCATTGTCGAGATAGGATTAGAGATGAAGGCAGTGTCCTTTACCCGATTATCTCTTACTACTTCATGAATGATCTTCTTTCCATCATCACTTTATTCACATTTCATGAGATATTTAGTACATTCAACAAATGCAGGGAAAGGAAATCCATTCTGAACTTTAAAAAAAAACTATTGATTACTTCATAGAAAAGTACAGCATAGAAATAGGCCTTTCAGCCCACATTGTTTGTGCTGAATATAATGCTAAGACCAACTCTTATCTGCCTACACATGATCCATATTCCTCCAATCCCTGCATATCCATGTGCCCATCCAAAAGCCTCATAAGTACCACTATCTTAACTGCCTCTGCCCACCCAAACTCCCTGGCAGTACGTTCCATCCATCCACCATCCTACATGTAAAAAACCTGTCCTATACACTTCCTTTAAACTTTTCCCCCTCACTTTAAAGCTATGCCCTCTTGTATTTGATATTTCATTCCTAGGAAAAAGGTTCTGTCTACTTTATCCATGCCTCTCACAATTTGATATACTTCTATCGGTATATCATGCATCTTGTTCACTCGCTCATTATTAAAAGTCATAATAAATGATAATGTTTCATTGGGATGATTACCATTATCTAAGTGCAACATACCATGCAATATGATTAATCAGAATGAGCAGTATCATATTCCAACCACAAATTATCTCAGTGGAAAAACCTGACAATATAGTGTAGCACGCAGTGTGTAACATTTATTTCCAGATGTTTGAAGCATTATTATTGTTCTTCTGAGAATGCCATAATCCATGTAATACTGTTTCCACTGAAAAAAATAATATAGGGAATCAGTTTTAAGGTGGGAACTCTGCAAGGGGTGCATACTTTATCACTTCATTTTGTTAGTTTGTCATCAGAAACAAAGAGAAATGTTAATACAGAGAATGTTAAGAAACAGAGAAAGTTGAAGGGGAGGAAAAGGACAAAATGGATATAAGAATGAAGACAGTGCTAGATTCAATAACAATAGGACAATGGCTATAAAGTATGACAAGTAAAGAGATGCAAAATAAATTGGATGAGAGAAGATGTAAATAGGTAGAGCAAAATAATTAGCAGCGGTTGTCAGTTTTGGTTTTGAGTTTAGAAGGCACTCACAACAAATCAAAAAATGATGTTTCATTCCTTGAGGTTTTATTTGTCCCACTAGCATCAATTTACCTTGCATCATCATCTCTTTTGTCATTTAACATCTGCCTTGGATTTCCTTTGAGTGCTCTGGTTTGTTCCCACATCTCAAAGATTCATGGAAATCCATAGAGGTTCATCAAATTATTCAGCACAGAAACAGGCACTTTAACACAACTCGTCCATGCTGACTACAGTGCCAAAATATGTAAATTGGTGGATTAATTGGTCTCTGTAGGCTATGCCTAATGTGTAAGTGAATGGTAGAATCCGAGGGCAGTGAATGGAAATGTGGGAGAATAAAAATCAATGAATTGATGTTGGATTAGTGTAAATGTCTCGATGATGGTCGGCATGGATCTATAGAGCCAAATGGCCTGTTTCTGTGCTGTACCTATGAATCCATGATGCTATCTCCTGCTTATTGCTCTTCTCTGCTTTTCTGTTCAGTTTTTCTCCCTTCCCCTTCTCTGACATCTTGATACCATCCACATGTCCAATTACTCCCCATTATAATGAAAGGTCACTGACTAGAACCATTGTCACATAGAACTTGTCTGATTTTCTGGATTAATTCCAGCATTTTCCCCCTCATTTCAGATTCCCAGAATCGCTTTTGATGCACACATCTGTATTTTGCTTCTCATTAACAGATTGCTATTAGAATATTTTCATTGTGTATGCTCTGCAGTCAACTTACTCAAGAGAGGATGTTGACATATTACAAACCTCATCAAAATCCAAGAACCAGGAGTAGTTGAGAAAACAATTAGTTATTCAATAGGAATTTGCATGTCAGGTTTAATGAAGCATTTTACAGTCAACTTCTTTACCGCATGATTTCTATTGAGGGTTGTTTGATCAAAATAACTTGTCAGGTAGTCAAGTGGGAAATTATACTGGTCATTACAATAATTGTAGACGTTTGAAATTTCTTCTGCAGTTTATTTTTATGTTTTTAGTGAAATTAATATATATTTAATGGAGTTGGAACTATATTGCAATTCTTTAATACATCACTATGATTATTATATATGTTATTTTTGGATTACTAATATCTAAATAAATCCATGTACAGATAAATGCTGTAAAACTTGAACAATCCAGGATCCAAGAGATCAGAATTCCTGATGGTTTAACATGAGACACTCATTAGTGTCAATAAATGCTCAAGTCCATTCAGAACCAATCTGTCATTTTCATTTCAGCTAAACACAGAGTTGTTTTCAAGATATCCTCAAATCACGGTGGATGCTGATGTAAGTGTTATTATTTTCATTTATTGCTTTATTAATTTTGATTTATTGCTGCATATCAGTATGACAAGAAATAAGAGCAGAATTAGGCCATTTGGCCCATCAAGTATACTCCACCATTTGATCTTTGCTGATCATATTTTCTCCAGCCACATGTTCCTGTCTTCTCACTGTAACCTTTGGCACCCCTACCAATCAAGAACCTATCAATCTCCACTTTAAAAATAGCCAATGACTTGGCCTCCACTGCCAGCTGTGAAATTGAATTCCACAGATTCACCACCCTCTGGCTAAGGATATTCCTCCTTATCTCCATTCTAAAGGTACTTCCTTTTATTCTGAGGCTGAGCCCTCTAGTTCCAGATACACCCACTACTGGAAACATCCTCTGCACATCCAATCCATCTAGGCCTTTCACTATTCAGCAGAATTCAATGAGATCCCCTCATCCTGTTAAGGGCCTGTCCCAATTACGCAACTTTTCAGCAACTGTCTTCAACCTTCAAGTTCGACTGCACTCGCTGGAAAAACCGTGAGCTGGATCGACCGTCAGCGATGAAACCGCGAGCTGGATCGACCGTCAGCGATGAAACCGCGAGCTGGATCGACCGTCAGCGATAAAACCGCGAGCTGGATCGACCATCAGCGATGAAACCACGAGCTGGATCGACCGTCAGCACACACAAACACATTGCAAAGGCGGGGGCCAGGGAAAGCGGGGGAGTGCTGTCTGAAATTCACATCCACAATGAACAGGAAGGTAAAAGACGGCTGGCACAGTGTACGGTAGGTCCTTTAGAGGGCGGGTGGGGGGGGAGGTGAGAAGGGGAGAGAAGGGGAGAGAAGGGGAGTGAAGGGGAGAGAAAGGGAGAGAAAGGGGGGAGAAGGGGAGAGAAGGGGAGAGAAGGGGAGAGAAGGGGGGGGAGAAGGAGTGGAGAAGGAGTGGAGACACTTTTAAGAAGCTAGACAACTTATAATAAAGTCTAGTGAGCATTTAACATTACCGGCTGGTTTTCATTTGTTCTGAAAACTCCAATGAGCCAATTAAAATGCCCGGTCAGCAAATGAGATTGATTACGGCTGCCTCGACGGCCTGTAACTACATGGCGACCTCACCACCACTGCATTACGAGTTCAAAAGAACCATGCCAACCAATTTTTACTAGCGGAAAATTTTTCAGCATGCTGAAAGATTTTCCTCGACCAAACTGAGGCCGTGAGCATGCGGGAACTTCTCTCGAGCATGAATGAGAGTTACAGTGACCTCATAGGACCACGTGTCAACCATGCCGCAAGTTTGTGGCGAGCGCAAACTCTTCTATACTCGCAAATTAGGTCGCCATAGTGGGACAGACCCTTTAGCAAGTACAGGTTCAGAGGGTTATATAGCTTTAATATATAGAAATTATTTTGCTTGTGTGGTCAAAGCAAGGTTGGCAGTTTAGATGGGTTCCCATGATGATGAGATGAACATGTAATTTATGTGGTTGTTAAAAAATGATGGAACAAAGACACTGATTTCAGGGAGACAATTGATCACTATTTTATATGCTGACATCGCATAGGTAAAATTACAGCTTTTGTTCCTCATTGTCCTGAGAAGTTAGAATAGATTGACACATGATGGCAGAATGTGGATTGCCATTTCACAAGGAATCTAACACATACTTAAAGTTATCATTCCACTTTAATGATTAACAATGTTAATTAAGATCCTGCCTGCCTTCTCCAGTAGATACAGATTGGTAGAGCATTGTGGTGCAGCAGGTAGAGACCCAGGTTCAATCCTCACCTTGGGGGGTATCATTTATGTGTAGTTTGATCGTTCTTCCAGTAACCTTCGGGTTTCCTCTGGGTACTCTGATTTCCTTGCTTGTCCCAAAGATGTGCAGGTTTGTAAGTTAATTGGCCTCTGTAAATTATCCTTACTGAGTCGGGATTGATTAGGGAAGTAGGATAATATCGAACTAATGTGAATGGATGATCAATGGTTGACATGGACCTGGTAGGCCCAAGGTTCCCATGCTGCATTTCCTAGAAGGACAATTCAAAGAAGGACAAATGTTTTTTGGCCAACATTTATGTCATAAACAAAATCACGGAAGAAAGATTGTTTCATGTTGGACATCATCGTGGGCAAATTGGCTCCCACCATTATTACGATTTCAAAAGTACTTCACTAGTCCCTATACACCTTGAGACATGTTTAAGGTTTGAAAGGTACGTGCATCTGGCAATATTAGCAGGTATACAATTTGGGTAAGATAATCTGAAAAGCCTTTTATTTGTGTTCAGCGCTGTGATGAATGATGTCCATGGACCCCGTATACTTGCAGCACACAGTACTGGACAATATCTCAGTGGAAGTCATTAAAGAAGCCTATTAACCTGGAGAGTAGGTGCAACAGAAGACCTAATTATAAGTGGCAATAGAGTACTTCAGTGGAATGCATTGATTAGACTGCTCTGATTCTAATTAGTAACATGTTTTTGCAGCACTGGAAAAGAAACAAATCTATACTCCAGAAAATGTTATTGTGAATGTTTAAATCTGTCTCACCCCCAGAACATAGGGAGGTCAAAAGATTCCCACAGTATTAAAGTTTCAGTGTTTGTAAGATTCTTTATTCTTTCCACTTTTTAAAAAAAGATCAATTTTCAGCTTATACAAGCCTTCGTTAAAACGAAGATTTCATGTGGATGTATTAATGGATTCATATTCTAAAAGTACTTGCTATAATTGATACCTTTCCAGCACTCATGATGGATAGAGTTGGCTGAGCATATTTTAACAGGTAATTTTAAAGTATGTGAATTGTAGCGTGCAAAATAAATTAAAATTGGAAAAACAGGGGTAAAATTTGAACAAAACAGAAGTCTTAGCAAAATTACAAGTTAACAACTTAGACTAAACCTCACACTAGAAATTTGAATCATAAATGTAAAGAGTCACTTTAAAAGGTTATGAAATTAAAGCCTTTTGTAAATGTTTGTGCATGTATATGTGCAAATGTATTATTTTATTAACTCTGTAGGGAAACCTTTGTCAAAATATCATGATCTGATTAGATTTGGTTATACATGTGTTGCCTTTCCTAAAACATTGCATATTTAATGCACATTTGCTGGTTTTAAATAATAGATTTTATCTTGCTGAGTGACAGAATGATGCTGACAGCTGCAGAAAGCAAGTTTTGATCCTAATCTTTCATGCTGCCTCCACGGAGTTTATACACTCTCTGTGACCACATAGGTTTCCCCTGGTTTTCCTTCCATTTTCCAATAACATGCAAGAAGAAAGTGAACAGTTGAACAGAGGAAGTCTCAATGAAGAAGTGATGAATACTTTGTAGAATTTTTGAAGAAAGCTGCATTGCTTAAAATGATACACCATAACTACTTTGAAACATATAAATGCAAAGAACAAAAGTGGACAGAAGGACCACTCCAGAGGAGAATCATCTATGTTTGTGACTGGCAGAAACTCCATTTCCAGATTTAACTGAGATTTTCTTTAAAGATACAGTGTGATAACAGGTCTTTCAGCCCACCGAGCCCCAGGCCACCTATTATCACCCATACACTAGTTCTATCCTGCATGCTATGAACTATTTTACAGAAGGCAATTAACCTACAAACCTGTACATCTGAGATGTGGGAGGAAATCGGAGCAGCTGGAAAAAACCCACACAGTCACAGGAAGAACATACAAACTCTGTACAGACAGCACCAATGTTCAGGATTGCCATATATAATTATACTTCCATAATGGGTACTAACATCCCCACCATCAAAGGGATCTAAACGAGACGCTGCCTCAAAGAGATAGCCATCATCAAAAAGACAGCCTCATTCCTGCCATTGGGAAGAAGGTACAGGAGTCTGAAAACTATGACCCAAGTTCAGGAACAGCTTCTTTTCTTCAACCATCAGGTTCTTGAACACTCCAAACACCAACTGAACTCCTAAGAATGAACTCAATTTGTTGCACTGGGAACTTAGGACTTTTGCTTTGCAAGAATATTGTTTTTTTTTAAACTTATTGAACTTTCTTTTGTTTATTTGGTTAAGTATAAATACTATGTTTACTGACCAGTTATTTTGCTGCAAGTAAGAATTTCATTGTTCTGTTTTCGGTACATATGACAATGAAACGCTCTTGACTCTTGACTCTTTCCTCACAGAGTCTTTCCTCTCCAATCATTTTAATAATCTCACTATTTTCATGAGCAAGTCTGCAATTTCTAGGTCTCCATTTCACTGTGTTCATGGCAGGTTTGTCTGCTGAAAGAAAAGTGCTTTGTGTTGGGGAAAAAAAAATGACTGTGTATTTTAGCTGGAATACATGAGGGAAATGAAATTAGACTACAGCTAGCATCAATTGTCAGTAGAGATTGGCAATCATACATGGATCTCCCGTGTTCATTTACACAGAGAAGTAACTACAGTCATGTGCCTACCTGCCTCGATTTCCCAAAACTACAGTTACAGGAACTTTGGTGAGAATGCTTCTTTGTTAGAGAAATTACAAAGTTGTTCCAGAATTACTCAAGAAAAGGAAGTGGTAATTAAATTATCTGTCTACTGACTAAATACTAAAATTGCATTGTGCCGTGAACTTTAAGAGGTTTGCATCTTATATTTGAAAAGAGTATACAATGTCAAACATGTGTCATTTTGCCAACTAAAGAGTAGCGGATGTTTGCATTGAGGTTGGATCAGACATTCTATTCACAATTGGTTGCTCTGTATTTTAGTCAAGTATTGGAAAAATCTTCTCTTTAACTTGCATATCCATTATAGGTAGTATGTCATGTCTGCCAGCATCTTTAAACATGTTGCTCATCAAATGGTTGAAGAACCTTTATGGAATAATTTTTTTTAAAAGGTTACAAATGGTACGAGCATTTTAAACAGCATGGTCAAGTTGGGCTGAAGAGCATGTCTCTATACTGTGTGACTCCATGACAATGTATAAATTGTTATAAATCACTGCACTGGTTAAAAATAACTTGGTGAAAATTTTGCACTCAGAGTTTTTTTCGTAATTTACATATGGTATTGGGCAAACAGAGTTGTTCTGAGAATTGAAACGTCTCAAGAAGGAATATTTTTAAAATCGCTTCCTTTCATGCTATAAAGATACAGTTTATTTTCATACATTATTGCCTACATTGCAAAGATAACAATAATAATTATTCTGCCATTTCATTACACTTCAAGGTTCATAGATAACAACATAATTGAAATTTATAACTGTAAAAACATCATTAATTAAACTGCTTTCAACCTGTGCTTATAATTTTGTACATAATTAAATACACTGTCAGCAAAGACACAAATTAATTTGCAACACTTTCTATAGGCCAATAACCATTATTGTCATTCTGGTACATTCAATAATTTTGTATTGCAATGCATATTAACAGCCAAACATGGTTCCATAGTGGTTAAAATTTAAACTACATTTTTCAACAAATTTGATACCATGTAAGGTAGACAAACAAAGAGAGGAATGGAGACATACTTGATAGTTAGTATGATGGAGGTATGATGGTAAAGAATGACATTGGCTCGAACATTAGTACAAGAATCAGTATTTGTGGAAATAAGTAATTGCAAGATACAGTAGGCCCCTTAACTGTTAGAGGAATTAAATGAGAATATGAAGCTCAAAGCAAGTATTTATTATAAAGCTAATGCAATATTAATGGGGAACTTCAATTTCAAATCAAATTTGTAAAAGCATTTTTGGAGGATGAGTTGACAACCATGTTCAAGATGATTTCTTGTACTTGAGGCCAGCCAGGGAGCAAAATATTTTAGATTGTGTCATGTGTAATGAAAGATTAATTTGTAATCACATAGTAAGGAATCCTCGATGGAAGAGTAATAATAATATGATGGTGACTATCAGAAACTTGAGATTTAAACTTCAATATCTAAATTGGTATTAGAAGTATAGTAGATATACTGGCTAAGGCAATTTAGAAAATGAATTAAAAGATACTGTAAGAGTAGATAATCAGTGGGAAACAGCTTGTAATTTTCCAGGGATATATAATTTATTGCGATAATACACTACAGAAAATGATTCTTTCACAGCTCACTAACAGCTAATGGGAGTGGCATTGTCATTAAATTGCCAAAATTATTAATAAACCTGAAGATTGACTGAATTTTAGGAAGTATTGAATTAACAAGAGTAAGAAAATCAGATGCGAAGTTAAACTGTCACATAAAACAGATTGCAAATGATTTTGCCAGTAAATTATAGAAAATCAAAAAAAGTTAAGCGGGTTCCTCAGAGGTGATGTTAAGAAATTATAACGAGCCATAAAGAAATAACTAATATTAAAAAAATATTGTTTAACTGTCTGCACAAACAAAAATTAATCACACCCGTTATATCAAATACGTGGTCCAATGCATGTGTGGAACTTAGTATCAGTTATAAATTAGTATCAGTACAGAAAATGTACTGGAGAGTATAATATGACTGACAACTCATTGTTAGAAACCTAACAGTTAAAACAGTTAGGACTGCATCGTTAGGCCTAATAGATCTAACGGCAAAGATTAAGAACCAAGCAACAGGTCAATTTAAAACTAATAAAATGGTTTGGGAAAGTCATTGCGTCTTTATAGAAGAGTAATTGGGTTTGCTAAATCTAATAGATAGTATTATGAGGATATGTAATACAATTGATAAAGGGAATGTCATGGATGTAATGTATTTGTGTTTTCAAAAGACATTTAATAACTCACCACATAAAATACCTTTCATGATTGCAACAACATATTCACATAGAAAGAGCTTTGGTTAAAGGAAGAAAAAAGGAAAGACAAGCAAAAAACACAACTCATTTTCAGCTTTACTAACTATTATGTTTGTGACCTTTTCCAAATTTGCAACTGTGACTAATGGGGCTTTTTCACGGGGCGAGTTGACGCAAGATGTCACCAGAGTGAAGAGGTCGTGGTCCAGCACGAGTCTCGCACGATATAACGGGGGGTAGATAAAGAGTTCCCACGGTACTCGGCATTTCTGTTATTTGTGCGAGTGACTTGTCCGTTTCCCGAGCTTTCGCGTTAAATCTTGAATGAACATCGTGAACTACACGTGACACAAATGATGTAACTTTTTTTTTCACACACTAGATATATCCTCCCTTGGTTGAATTGGCTCATTTGGAGACATATTTTACTGTGTATGTGGGAGACACAGATGGACTGAGCACAGTACCTCGGTCTTACTGTGTGTGGGAGAGGGGAAGAAAGAGACGTACACTCACAGAGGCAGAGTCTCTGAGCCTGTGTAAGAGGGAGGGAGAGAGAGAGAGAGGCACACACAAGGTGGATGTGAAATCTCACCTGCCTGTTTCAGTGACAGACACCCGCCGCCAGTAAATGAAGACACCCCCATCTGTCTCCCCCTCCTCTCCCTCGACTCCCCCACCTTTCCCTCCCAACTCCAGTCCCGTCCCGACCCCCTGGGAAACTGAATAGAGCAACAATATAGATATAGAAACTGAAACAATATAGAAACTGAATAGCGCAACATGGCAAAAACATCTCTGACACGCTTTACCCCCTTTCTTTGAGGTTTTCTGGGAGCCATCTCTGCAAGTGTTCCTGTTAAAAAGAATATCCAACAATGACAATTAGGTGGGACATCCTCGAAGGACACATGTTCCCTTGTCGATATTGAGACCACCTTATTTACTCACCTTCTGTCCCCTCTGTCCAGCTTCCGGGTTTACCGTTCGCAGGAGTTCCCACGCGCTATATCTCTAGAATCTGAAGTTAGGTAATGTCTAAAGGAACTGCAGACGCTGGTTAATGCTGGTTAATACGCACAGAAGGACACAAAATGTTGGTGTAACTCAGCAGGTAAGTCAGATCTGGGAAGAAAAACATAAAAAGCTGGAGTAAGTCAGCGGGTCAGGCAGCATCTCTGGAGAAAAAGAATAGGTGACGATTCGAATCGGAACCCTTCTTCAGACAGCCTAATCGGAATTGAGTCTGAAGATGTGTCTCGTCCCGAAACATCCGCTTTTTTTCTCCAGAGATGCTGCTTGACTCGCTGAGTTACTCCAGCTTTTTGTGTCTGTCTTCGGTTTAAACCAGCATGTGCAGTTCACTCCTTACACGGGTCTCTGTACAACATTGATTGGTAGCGTTCCGGACCCCTGGACCCGAGGACTCCGACCTGTATCTCTCAAAGAAGTACATGTGAAAAATTTCTCACGGACCATAAAAATGCGTGACCTTTCAGTAAAGTCCCTTTTAAAGTCCCTTTTAAAGATTATAGCTATTTTCTTGAATCTCATTAACATAACTCATGAATAAGTTGATGTCCATATGCAGATGCAAATCTTTATTTTTATTTATTTTTAAAATTCAATCCCACAGAAGATAATTTTTACTCACCTTCTGTCCCCTCTGTCCAGCTTCCGGGTTCACCGTTCGCAGGAGTTCCCACGGTACCCGCAAGAGTTATTACGGATATCGCACTGGCCACTACGTCCATATAATGTTGCAATGCTCAACCACAAGTGTACAAGTCAATCTTGGAGAAATTCAAACTTTCTTGAATTTTCTCCCGAGTGACCAAGTTACACGATGACCTGCCGTTAGCGCTACGGTGGTCCACGGTGGTCCACGAATGCCGTACTGTTATCGCACGAGGTTCCCACGATGTTAAACTCCGGTTAACTCTTGCGTCAAGTCGCCCCGTGAAAAGGCCGCTTAAAGATCCATTAATCTACAAACTGATGGAAAGATGTGCTGAAGCTAGAGAGGATGTAATAAAAACATTCAGAAGGCTGTTGCCAGGACTGGTGGGCTTGAGTTGTAAGGAGAGCCTGTATTTTCTCTGGAGCCAAGGAGGTGAAGGGGAATCTCAAAAGATATATAAAATAATGAGGAGCATTGATAAAAAAAAAAAATTCTGGATAAGAAGTCTAAAATTAGAGGTTTAAGATGAGAAAGGAAAGATATAAAGAGGTCCTAAGGGGCAAGTTTTTCACACAGAGACTGTTGTGTATACAGAACAAATTACCAGAGGATGTGGTAGGCGCGGATTCAATTATAATGTTTAAAATACAGGTGGACACATTCATGGATAGGAAAGGTTTAGAGAGATAAAGGCTAAATGAAGGCAAATGGGACTAGCTCAGCAATGTACCTTAGGGAAATGGGCTGCCGGGTCCGTTTCAATGCTGCACATCAACATGATTCTATGAATCTGGGAAGAAACAATGTACAGGTAAATTTTATCTTATCATAGATTTACTCCAAATACACTAAACCCTTGTTTTAATGGACCTCTCTATAACAGATTTTGGTTATGGCGGACTTACCGACTGTTCCTCCGCCACCCCTGGCTCACACAGCCCCGGCTGCTCACCCCACCCCCAGCCCACAGCACCTCCCTTGCCACCTATCGTCCTGGCTGCCCACATCACCTTCCCTGCCACCGCTTCGACCTTTACCTGCTCTTCGGCCGTTCACGGGCCGCTATCATTGATTCCGCAGTTCATCGCCTCTCTCCCGGCAGCTATCAGGATGGGGCCATCAACTCACCTGGAGTCTGGACCCAGTTCCAGACACTAAAGAAATGTCTCAACCTGAAACATCACCTATTTATGCCATGTGACCTGCTGAGTTACTCTAGCACTTTGCGACCTTTTGTGCATTAACCAGTAACTGACGTTGTTTGTTTTGACTACATACGCAACAATAATACCTTACTCAGTTACAGCAGACAATCTGGAATATCGGACACCATTTCCCCTTTCCAATGGTCTGTTATAATGAGGGTTCACTGCATCTACAAAGGGAACAGAGCTGATTGTCGAAAAGGCGGCAGATACCAGATACTGTGGGGAAAAGTGTGGCCATTGACTTTGTCAAAGTTGATCAGAAGGATTTAGGTGTTTTTATTCTCAAAACCAAGAACATTAACATGCTAGTAGAGCAATGCATTAAAGAGAAATTATATATTGGCTTCTAATGTAACAAGGTTGGAATACGAAAGTAGGGGATTGGTTCTATAATACACAATCTTCCGAGTTCACCCGTCAAATGCAATTTTAGTCTCTGTACAAAATAAATTATTTTCTTGCCTTAAAACTGCAACCGTGGTTCACCAAATTGACTCTTGGGATGAATAGGCTGACCTATGAGGACCCATTAAATAGAGAAGGACTATATTCTCTCTTGTTTCAAAGAATGAAGTGTGATTGAATTGAAACATATAAGATTAAATGGGGTTAACGCTGAGAATGTGTTTCATTGAGAGGAACACTAAGAAGCATGAATTGAGGAATACAGGATGCTTATTGAAGACCAAGATGAACAGGAATGGATTTCTTAGAAGGTTGTGAATCTTTGGAATTCCCCACAGGGATGAAAATGTTCATTAGCTGAAAAACTAAAGGTTAAATTGATACATTTTGAATTTGAAAGGAATCAAAGGTTATGGGAATTAGGCAGAAAGATGAAATTTAAATTAAAGATCTATCATTTTTTAGATGGTGAAGCAGTTAAAGGCCTCTGTACCTACTACTTGTTCTTCTGACAGTCATGTACAACCATACATTTCTATCTCTAATATAATGAACTATAATTCAGCATTGAGTTGAATGAAAAACAGTTAACTGTTGGGAAGAAACAACACATGAACTGTCAGAAGGCACGTTCCAAGCCAAGGATGCAGAACCTGCAGTTCAGAAGTGGCATTAACTCAACAGATATCAGTTCTTGAGAGATAAAAGCACTTAGAACAATAGTGATACTTTCTGAAGAAGAGGAATGAAAATAAAACATTGTGGGCCTGTCCCACTTAGGCAACTTTTTAGGCGACTGCAGGAGAATATGCAGTCACCACATGGTCGCCACATGTTCGCGGGTGGTTGCCGGGGAGTCACCTTCGTGGTCGTGAGGAGTTCCCGCATTCTGGGAACTAGATGCGGCCTCATTATGGTCACCATGAATTTTTCAACATGTTGAAAACATTGATGAAGCCGCCATGGGAATTCTTGCGAGAATTCTCGGGCCGTAGGTGGGTCGGTAGAAGGTCCTAGTGGGTTACCAGGAGGTCAAAGGTTCTCGGAGGTTCTCGTAGGTTGCAGCCGGTGCTGACCGGTGAATTTCATTATCTCATTGGGGAAAAAAAAGTAAGCAGTAGTTTTCAGAATTAAGGATAACCGACAGGTAATGTTAAAACTGTCCGTCGAGCTTCACAGCCGTGTACCTCTGGCTTCTTAAAGGTTGTCTCCACTCCTTCTCCCCCCTCTCCCATCCCCTCTCCCCCCCCCTCTTTTAAAGGACTTACCGTACGCTGTGCTTTAGCCATCTTTTTACAGCGCCAACCTGCCTGTTCATCACGGTGTGTGTCTGTATCACCTTGGCTTTGCACCATGTGAATTTAGACAGGGCAAGTTGGGGGTACGCTGTCTAAAAAATTCACATGGGCTGATGAAGGAAGCGATGTGTTTGTTGCACTGTGACAGTCGCTGTTCCAGTTGTCAGTTTTTCAGGTGACTGCCGGCAATTTGACAGTCGTCGGCAGTCCGTTGAAAAATCACCTAAGTGGGACAGGCCCTAAGCTTCAACCAATATATTTGCCCATTCTCCTGATCTAATTCATTTCTAACTTACAGGTCATATTGTCTGTTTTCTTCATTGATAATCAATGATATTTTGGCACCTGCACAGATTTAAGATGATGTTTTTTGAAGAATTAGTCTTACAATGAGCTCATAACAATCTGTATACAATGTATTCAGCATGCCTGAAGATTTAAATAAACAAATTCACCAACCATTACAAGGAAACATTATTAGTTTCATGGCAAATGCAAAGAGATAATGTATTGTCTTATTAAAATACAACTGGCTAAATTGAAAATTAAATTAAATTTTAAAAAAAATTAAAAAACGTACAACTGGCTAAATTGTAATTCTTGTAATTAGTTTTTGTTTGTTCAATCCCTCTGACTGAAAAGTAAAAAATAAACGTAGGAACCCAAACTATCTGAAGCTATCTGAAGCTATCTTGTATTTTGTGAATGATGGCTAAAAATGTCAGCATCATTGTAAAGTATTTTTAATGATCAAGCCAGGTGATGGTAGCTTCATTGGAGGGAATTACCATTCAAACCTTCGGATGACTTGAACATTGACTAAACATCAAATTTTTAGACAGTACCTTAACTACAACCAGGTAGGACAAATGTAGTAATGGAATTCGCGTTCATTTGACTGGTGCCAACCACACTGCAGAAAAAGATTGTTCTTTACTTGCTTTACTTCATTTTCATGCTTCCATTTTCCCTCTGTGATTTTTGGGATACCGCCAATTAACCTGAGAGTATTGATCATTTGAGCCATTGCTACATTGCTTTTCAGCATGGTCCCAGGTGTGGTCTTTTGCTGGATTTCCTGGCCCCAAGGTGGATGGCACAGTGGTAGATTTCAGTGCCGGAGACCCAGGTTCAATCCTGACTCTGGATGCTATCTGTACGGAGATTATACGTTCTTCCCGTGACCACGTTTCTCCTGGTGCTCCGGTTTCCTCCCACACTCCATAGACGTACAGGTTTGTAGGTTAATCAGTAAATTGTAAATTGAGTAGGATTGTGCTAGTGTACAGGGTGATCACTGGTCGGGGTGGACTTGGTGGACCGAAGGGCCTGTTTCCAGTCTGAATCTCTAAAGTAAAGTCTATTGAAATGCATGGTCATCACACAGATTCATGGCCAGTGGTGGGGGCCCATCTCCTGGCTCAATGGTTAAACGTGCTCTTAATACCTTTGACATTCACTCATATAAAAATATAAACTAATAGTAGAATAAATAGAATATCATAATGCTTAAACATTAAAAATGCATGCACATTTAAAAGCAATTACAACCAAATAAATTAAAATAATAAATCAAATAAAAAGCTCCACTTGCTACCAGCAGTCAAATTCTTCTATTCGTTTCAATGGGCTTGTATCATGTACGTCTGCCCTGGACTCAGGTTCCCTGCCTGGAGGCCAGGAACTCCATGGTAGTTTAGGCTGCCATAGGATGTACTGAAGTCTCCATTTTGGCATTGGTCAGCTTTTGGGATATCAGTTGTAGATTATGCAATACGCCGGGGAGATATATCCTTAATAGCTTTTGATTAAAAATAAGTTTTTAATGTTTGAAATTATTTTGATAACTAGTTCAAATTATTTAAATCCAATTTAACAGTTCATTTAATGTTTCTATTCGAGTAATTTAAATGTAGGTATAGTGACCCTTTGGAATGTCATAGAATCATAGTCATACAGCATGGAAAGAGGCAATTCAGCCCAACTAGCCCATGCCAACCAAGATGCCCCATCTAAGCTCGTCCCATTTGCCTGAATTTGGCACATATCCCTCTAAACCTTTCCTATCATGTACCTATCCAAGTGTATTTTAAATGCTGTTAGAGTATCGATCTCAACTACCTCCTCCGGCAGCTCGGGTCTATATACCCACCACCTACTGTGTGATAAAGCTGCCCCTCCAGTTACTATTACATCTTTCTTTTCTCAACTTAAACCTTTGGGATTGCCCTACTCTGGGTAAACGAGTTTGTGCAATCACCCTTTCTATTCCCCTCATGAATGTATACATTTCTATAAGATCACACCTCATCCTGCTGTGCTCCAAGGAATAAGGTCCTAGCTTGCCCAACCTCTCCCTGTAGCTCAGGCTCTCAAGTACTGGCAACATCCTCATAGGTCTTCTCTGCACACTTTCCAGCTTAACAACATACTTCCAATGGTGTCGGGAAGCAGAGGTGCAGATTGTCTGCATATTTGTTTCCATTTCTTGTGTAACTTCAGTAAATTCACCCTCAACATGGTGTATCCGTTCAGTCCGCCTAAACCTACCTGAACTCCCCCTCCCATTCCCACACGGACCTTTCTGTCCCGGCCTCCTCCATTGTCAGAGTGAGGCCCAGAGCAAATTGGAGGAACACCTCATATTTCACTGGGGGCAGCTTACACCTCAACGGTATGAATATTGAAGGTAGACACAAAATGCTGGAGTATTGACTTCTCTAACTTTACTTAATCCTTCCTTTCCCTCTCTCTCCATCCCTCCCCGCTTCCAGTTCTCCGACCAGTCTGACTGTCCTTGATTACATTTTATCTCTGTTTGCTTTGTTGCTACCTTCTCCCAGCTAATAACGATCTATTCTACATTTTCCTTGATCTCCATCCTCTCTGTCTTGTTTTCACACCTTACATTTCCTTATCTTTGTATCTCTCTCTCCGCTGACTCAGTCTGAAGCAGGGTCTTGACCCGAAACATCACCCATTCCTCCTCTCCGGAGATGCTGCCTGTCACACTGAGTTACTCCAGCATTTTGTGTCCATCTTCGGTTTAAACCAGCATCAGCAGTTCCTTCCAACACTTTTAGCCTCCTACATTGTTCCAGCCCAGTTTAATGCAAGCTTCCTGGCAGTGGGAATGGCGGGAATGTGATCTGCTTCTCCCTTGAGGGAAGCCAGTGGAACTTCACCACCTGTCATTAATAATAGATATTTCAGGTTTGTGATTGTGAATTTCTAAATTGGGTTCTGCACTCCAGATAGTTTAAAAACTGCCTGTTGGGAAAACCTCTAACCCTGTGATCTGTACATTTGTTGCAATTATTTGAAGATTAATCTGAAAATTGTGAAGCTTTTGATTTTTCTCTCTGAAGGTGACTGCCTAGCCAAGTCCTGTGATATTCTTGTCTAAATTGTATGGTCGCTTTGATCCATTGATTGATAAATGAGATATAAAATTTAAAAATAGAATAAATTCCATGTGCTGAATGCAATTATTTTGGTTATGGATCTTTCACTTTTATATAACATCCATCTTCAGGAAGTCACAGACTAATAACTCTGGTGTAAATCTAGTTTGCACAGAAACAGCACTGAGCTGTTCTCTACTGGAGAATACTATGAATTTATAAAGTCCCCCCAGGGTAGACTGATTGTGAAGGGCATTGAGTATAACAGCAAGTCATGTTGCAAATTTATAGGGTTTAGGTCAGGTCTTATTTGGAGTTTTTGTGTGCAGTTCTGGTTGCCCCATTATATGAAGGACGTGGTCGTTTTGGAGTGGGTGCAGAAGAGGTTTATCTGCACTTCCATCTTCTGCCTCCGGGGTTCCAACTCTGGTTCCAGACCTCCATTGGTTTGGATTCAATCCAGATTCTCCAGAAATGCTGCCTGACCCGCTGAGTTACTCAGCATTTTGTGTCTATTGTCTACCAGTTCCTTCCTGCACATTTTGTCCGGTTCACTGCAAAATCTGCTCAAGGTTAATCTACTTTGAACAAGTTCCCCTCATCTCAACGACGGGTTCTTCAACACCCTCTCACTGCTCCCCCTCTGTGTTTCCTCTTGCTCCCCGGCTCTCCTCGGTGCTTGCCTGTGCCTTCAATTTCGGCCCGAAGATCCAAATAGAGTACTGAATATAGTACTAAGAGTTTTGAAAATGTGGAATGGTTGTAATAAATATATGTAGATTCTGTGTTTCCAGCACGTATCACCCATTCCTTCTATCCAGAGATGCTACTTGTCCTGCTGAGTTAATCCAGCATTTTGTGTTTATCTTTGGTTTAAACCAGCATCCTTCCTACACATTTCCTAAACCCCTGTTCACTGGGGATTTGTGTAACATGATCTGTGGGACACACTCCATCATGGAAATGAAAAATGGCTTTGCTCACTGTCACAGAAGAGGAGCAGACTATGGACTAAACCTGTACGGCAACAGCAAGAGCACCCTGCCCCTTAAAGACCAGCTTCCTTCCTGCCATCGAAAGTGGGCATCAATCCTAACGTCTGTTAACACCCCTCTTTACACAGAACACTCCTGTGGCCTCACTGGGATGATAACTGTAGATGACATGTGCATGTACCTTTAACATAGTGACCTCACCACTACTAACCACTCCCCATATCACAAGTATAATTACAACCTTCCCACCCATTGATCTCTCTCTCTGGTTCCGGTGACAGACCACGAACAGCTAGGGCAGCAACGTATGTGTATCATGAATAAACAGTAGTAAAGACACAGTGTGTTATGACTAATCTTTACATGGTGTCAGAATCGTACCTTTGCGCCTCCTGTTTGTCGGGTTTTCTTTACTTTTGACCCAGTTCCCTATCCTGTGTGTTTTTTTTGTATCTCCCGTGCCATGGCTACTTCTTGCCGCAAGCCCGATATGCTTGTCTTTGACTCAGACATTGCCCATCGGTGGGGTGTCTTTAGACGTGACTTCCAACACTACGTCACAATCGCCCATCCTGCTGCCACCCCTGCGACACAGGCTTCTCTGCTTCTCAACCTGGCTGGTCCCGATGCCCTGGAAAGGTCTGAGTCGTTTGTCTATGGTGCAGATGAAGATGCTCGGGACCTGGTATGTCTTATGGCTAAGTTTACCGCGCTGTGTGACATCCCCACTAACTGCATATTAGAGCGTTTTAAAATGTTCACCCGGCGTCAGATCCCTGGAGAGTCAATTGATAACTATATCGCCGCGTTGCGGCACCTGGCCAGGCGTTGCCGCCTGGACGCGCTGACCCCCGATCAACTGACCCGGGACATTCTAGTGTATGGCCTTCAGGATGAAAAGCTAAGGGCTGAACTTCTGCGGAAGCACGACCTGTCTTTGGACGAGGTTCTGCACGCCTCCCGCATGGCTGAGGCTGTCGCTTCGGCGGTGTCGCCCGCTGATCATGACATTAACTTTGCCAGTGTTGCTGGCCGCCGGCGGTACGCTGGCCCGCAACGGCAACGGGGTTTCCATGCACCCGGGGGTAGCAGCCCACAGCATTGCCCCAACTGCAACTTTGCCTCCCATCAATTTAATGTGTGCCCTGCATTGGGCAAAACGTGTAACTTTTGCAGGAAATTAAACCATTTCTCTGCCGCTTGCCGCTCCCGTGGGAAGCCAGTACCTGCTCCACGGCGAATGTTAAACAACCTTGCTCAAGCTGATAGCGCGCTTGGTTCCCAGTACCAGCCTGACGAACTCCCTTTGTCTGATACAAGTTCCTCCCAGGGGGAGCCCAGCATATTTTCACTGTTGGATGCACCTGCACTGATAACGGACCCTTCGGTTCGCGTTACTGTCAACGGCTCGACCTTCACCGCAAAAATCGACACGGGGGCCGTGGCAAATGTAATGTCAACAAGCCTCTTGAGGAAGATAAGGACTGATGAGAAAGTTACTCCCGATAACTCCCTGTTGCATGCCTACGGGGAAGGCGTGCTCGTTCCTGTGGGGAGGGCTACCCTGTACTGCAAGGTACTGCAGGCCTCTCGGTCCCTCACTTTTTATCTACTGGATACAAACAACATCACCCTGTTGGGCGCCCGGGCGTGCCAAGACCTTGGCTTGGTCTCTTTCCACCGTGATATCCACCAGGTGCGGACCCTTATGGACCCCCTGCACGAATACCCTGACCGCTTTGACGACAAGCTGGGCAAGCTGCCCTGCAGCTACAAGATCGTTGTCGCCCTTGGTGTTGAACCTGTCATCCGCCCGCCGCATCGCGTCTCCTTCGCCATGAAGGACAAGGTGGAGTCAACGCTGCTCAACATGGTTACCATGGGCATCCTGAAGGAGGTGAGCGATCCCACCCGGTGGGTCTCCACCATGGTTGTTGCTGCGAAAAAGGACAAAAGTGAAATTCGCATTTGCATCAACCCCAAAGACCTGAACCTGGCCATCAAACACCCGCACTACCCCATGCGAACAGTGGAGGACGTCGCTGCACAGGTTGGCCCGGCCACTGTCTTCTCGGTTCTCGATGCCAAGAGCTCTTTCTGGCAGATACCGCTGGACGAGCGGTCCTCTTACCTGACTACCTTCAGCTAGCCCTTCGGCAGGTTCCGATTCCTCCGCATGCCATTCGGGATCAACTCTGCCAGCGAGGTCTTCCAGCGGACGATGGAGCAGCTGTTCGCCGGTCTGCCGTGTGCCATCATCGTTGACGACATCCTGGTCTACGGTAAGGACGTTGCTGAGCATGACCTCCACCTCCGTCAAGTCCTGGACCGGGCCCGTGAAATCAACCTCAAGCTCAACCCAAAGAAGTGCTGTTTCCGCGTCCCGGAGGTCACCTATGTGGGCCACGTCTTTACTGCCTCGGGGTTGAAGCCTGACCCGCAAAAGACGGCTGCGGTCTCCGGGATGTCTTCACCCACCGACGTGCCCAGCCTGCAGCGTTTCCTGGGCATGGTTAATTACCTGGGGAAGTTCATCCCCGACCTCAGCGAGCTGAGCGCGCCCCTGAGGGAGTTGATCAAGAAGGACACTGCCTGGGCCTGGTTCCCGCATCACCAGCAAGCTTTTGACGTCCTGAAGTCCAGGCTGGTCAGTACCCCCACTCTCAAATTCTTCGATCTGCAGCGTCCCATTGTTCTCACCTGCGACGCCTCCAAGTTCGGTCTTGGTGCTGCCTGCCTGCAGCTCCACGATGGCCTGCAGCTGCCTGTTTCCTACGCGTCCCGCACCATGACCCCTGCCGAGAAGCGCTATGCTCAGATAGAGAAGGAGCTGCTTGCTGTGGTGTTTGCCTGCTCCAAGTTCAAGGACTATATTCTGGGCAACACTTTCACCATCGAGACCGACCACCAGCCGCTGGTCTCTATCCTCAACAAGCCGATCCACGTTGCCTCGTCCCGTTTGCAGCACATGATGCTGCAGCTTCAGCGTTTTACGTTCAGAATTGTATATCGCAAGGGCAAGGACATGTTCGTGGCCGACACGCTGTCTCGCGCACCGCTAACGTCCACCGATCGCCATCCATATGAATCGTCTGACCTGATGGTGCTTAACGTTAACATTGTGCCTTCACAGCAGATGCAGTCCCTGGTCAGCAACACTGCCAAGGGACCTGCCCTGCTGTAGCTTGCCGACGTCATCCAGCAGGGCTGGCCAGACCGTTGTTCATCCTTGCCGGCTGGTGCCATGCCCTACTTTCTGGTCCGTGACGAGCTCGTGCTGCACGACGGCGTGGTCGTGAAGGGACACAAGGTGGTTGTGCCCGCTGCACTGCGAGACCACTACTTTCAGACCGCCCACCGCGGTCATCCTGGGGCCGAGGCCACTCTGTCTCTGGCCCAGAGTCAGTTCTACTGGCCTGGCATGGCCCAAGACATCCGGGAGAGGGTCTCCGCCTGCTCTACCTGCAATAGCCTCGCTCCCCACCAGCAACGGCAGCCGCTTCTGCAACAGCCTGCCCCCGAGCTGCCCTGGATGGCCGTCGCTACTGACATTTTCGAGTGGCGTGGAAAGCACTTCCTGGTCCTCGTTGACTCTTATTCCAACTGGTTCGAGGTCGACCAGCTGCACTCCCTCACCTCTTCGGCCGTCATCGGGAAGCTGCGCCGCCACTTCGCCACTTTCGGCTCCCCGGCGAGCCTCCAATCTGACAACGGCAGCCAGTTCTCAAGTGCCGAATTTCGGAGTTTCGCTGCCACCTGGAACTTCCGACACTACACCAGCAGTCCAGAGTACCCGCAAAGCAACGGCCTGGCAGAGCGCGCTGTCCGCAGTGCTAAGGACTTGCTGGAACATTGTAGACTGTCCCATTCTGACTTTTACCTGGCCCTCCTCAATATTCGATACATCTCCCGCGACCCTGCCTTGGGCTCGCCAGCACAGCGGCTGATGTCTCGCACTACGAGACCTCCGATCCCGGTGACCCAGCGGTCCCTCGTGCCCTCTGTTCTCCAGCTCGCTGCCGTCCAGGAGCGCATTGCCCTCAAGCAAGAAATCCAAAAGCGCTCCCACGACAAGGCCTGCCGTCCCCTCCCGCGTTTGTTCCCTGGCCAAGTCGTCCGGATGCAGTCCCCCTCCGGTCACTCCAGGCTTGCCATCGTCGTCGGTACTGCTGGTTCGCCGCGGTCCTACCTGGTCGACCACAACGGTACCATCTACCGCCGGTCCCGCCAACATCTGCGGCTTGTCAATGAGCCCCCACCACCGCCTGCTGACCCCTTTGCCCCCCCGTTGTCTGCCACGTTGCCTGCCGCTCCACGCATGCCTCGGTCCCTGCCTTCTCAGCTCTATCAGCCCCGCTCTCCAACAGCCAATCCTCCCTCGCCTGCCCGTCTTCCCGCTGCTGCGCCTGCATCCCCTCCTCCGTCTCCGTCTTCTCCTTCTCCTCCCGGGTCCCCGGTTCGCCCACCCGCACCTGCTCCTGCTCCTGTTCTTCCTGCAGAGGGGGGAGATGGCGAGCTGCGTACCCGGTCCGGGCGGGTGGTTAAGCCGCCTGTCCGTTATGGTGATTTTGCTTAACTGTTTGCTTACCTGCTCGTAGCAAATGAGACGTGGTCGCCCTGTCACTACTGTATTGCTTTCCATTTTCCAAGGGGAAGGATGTAGATGACATGTGCATGTACCTTTAACATAGTGACCTCACCACTACTAACCACTCCCCATATCACAAGTATAATTACAGCCTTCCCACCCATTGATCTCTCTCTCTGGTTCCGGTGACAGACCACGAACAGCTAGGGCAGCAACGTATGTGTATCATGAATAAACAGTAGTAAAGACCAAGTGTGTTATGACTCCTCTTCACAATAACCCTTCTCTTGCTCGACTCAGTCCTTTAATGTCCAGCAACAGAAGGACTCTAGACTGTTGTCCTTCCCCACTTTGCATTGGCTGCACCTAAGCGTCAGTGTATCCCTCAGAAAGTATGTGGCACGGTGGCATATCAGCAAAGTTGCTGCATTGCAGAGCTTGCAGCACCCGAGACCCGGGTTCAATCCCAACTACGAGTGCTGTCTATACGGAGTTTGTATCTTCTGCCCGTAACCGCATGGGTCCGAGATCTTTGGTTTTCCTCCCACACTCCAAAAGATGTACAGGTTTGTCAGTTAATTAGCTGTTATAAGTGTAAATTGTAGATTGTCTCGTGTGTGTGTAGGATAGTGTTAATGTGCGAGGATCGCTGGTCGGTGCGGACTCGGCAGCCCAAAGGGCCTGTTTGCGTGCTGTATCTCTAAACTAAACTAAACTACTCCTGCAGTGTCGAATGGCCAGATTGTCTTACAGATATCTTTCTGTATCTGAAGACCAACAAGGTTCGGCCAGACCAAGAGCATATTTCACCAATTTGAGTGCTGGAAATCTTCCAGCAATGCTTGCTGTTTGAATCTGAGTGTGTCTCAGGGAACAACCTGTAAACATACTCTGTTATGCAGCTGCTCGAGATGAAGTGTGACCAAGACCCCTGCATCCTTCTCCACGCCCTCTTGGCAAGTCTGTAATCTTCAAAGTCGGCAACAGCCACCTCTCCATTGAAGTCTTCCTGAGGGAGGATAAAGAGCAGTGTAGCTGAATCCATCAGTTAGCAATCATTTTCCATTCCTCAGTGCTGCACACAGCCTTATTTATTAGTCGAAATGGGGCCATTTACTCATTCAAACCAAATGCAGTTGATTAAATGCCACTTTGAATAATCAAGAACACATTACTGAATTGTAAAGAATAATGCCTACTCAACTGAATGTATCCATATTAAATAAAGATTCAGCCAAGGAAACATGTGGGTGATTGGTCAACTTGCAATTTAAAGAATGGATCAACTGGGCTTATATTCACTGGAATTAAGAAGGATGAGAGGATATCTTATAGGAATATATACAATTCTTAAGGAATTGGACAGGCTAGATGCAGGATAAATGTTCCCGATGTTGGGGGAGTCCAAAACCAGGGGTCACAGTCTAAGAATAAAGGGTAGACCATTTAGGACTGAGATGAGGAAACACTTTTTCACCCAGAGAGTTGTGAATCTGTGGACATTTTTCCACAGAAGGCAGTGGAGGCCAATTCACTGGATGTTTTCAAGAGAGTTAGATGTAGCTCTTAGGGCTAACAGAATCAAGGGATATGGGGAGAAAGCAGGAACGGGGTACTGATTTTGGATGATCAGTCATGATCATATTGAACAAAGGGCCGAATCGCCTACTCCTGCACCTATTTTCTGTGTTTCTATGTTTCTAAGTTCAGGAAAGCTATTACCACTTAATAAAGACACTTATTTTTAGTAGTTTCTGATTTGTTTGGACAACTCAGTGTCTCAAAGTCAATTGTTACAGGATTAAATATGTTTTAAAGCTTAATTTGCACCTTACTTTTCTCTCCCTTCTGCGACACTGATGTGTTAATTCCTTCCTATTAAAATATAGTGAGGGAAACTCACACAGTGCTCATCAAGTTAATTATAGTTCTTTTTCACAAGAATACATTAACTTTATTAACATTCACCCAGAGAGTTGTGAATCTGTGGAATTCTCTGCCTCAGAAGGCAGTGGTGGTCGATTCTCTGGATGCTTTCAAGAGAGAGTTAGATAGAGCTCTTAAAAATAGCGGAGTCCAGGGATATGGGGAGAAGGCAGGAACGGGGTACTTATTGTGGATGGTCAGCCATGCGCACAGTGAATGGTGGTACTGGCTCGAAGGGCCAAATGGCCTACTCCTACACCAATTGTCTATTGTCTATTGTCTATTTCAAAATTTGCTTTTATTTTACCATGAATTTTTTAATACTTTTATTTTTGAGGTGTGTTATGTCGTTATCAATTTAAACCAGTAAACCTTTGAAGAAAATATGTAGGAATTCAGTCAAACTTGATTTAATTTTGGAGACATGCAGGTATAAAGTACACACACACAGTTTGGTTGGGAATGCATATACCCCAAGTTGCCTGCCTTTACCACAGTATTGAGAGAGTACTCTCTCCACAGCCAATATTGTGTATTCATCTTTGACTTAGATTGAAAACTGGTTCATGTTTGCATTAATGACTGCTAGCTACATAAATTCTGAAGGATGTTCCAGGCCTAACAATCCCTAATAATTTATAAGATTTCAGCGAGACAAGAGTGACGATTGAGTTAAATGCATGAAACAGATCAACTGTGATCTATTTGATAAATGGAACAAGACAGAAGAAGTGAATGGCATCGCAAGTTCACAAGTTATAGGAGTGGAATTAGGCCATTCGGCCCATCGAGTCCACTCCACCGTTCAATCATAGCTGATCTCCGCCTCCTAATCCAATTTTCCTGCCTTTTCCCCATAATAGGCGCCGACCTGTAGGGGGTATGGCTGCCTAGCCTGCAGCTGTCTGTTTTTTCATCTTTTTTCTTATTTTTAGTTAGTTTAGTGTTTTGTTTTTGAGGAGTTCTAGCTTTTTTATGTGAGGGGGAGGGGGGGGGGGGAAGGGGGAAACTAATTTTCAGGGTCCCTACCTGGTCGGAGATGCAGCTTTTCTCCGGGCTGCACTTTCGACCCGTCCTCGCGGCCTACCAGCGGGCCTGGAGCGGCGTTTCCTGAGGGGATCGCCCGGGGGCATCGGCGGCATCGGCGGCGGCTGCGGAGCAGCGGGTCCGAGGAGCGAGGGGACCGCCCTGAGCCTCGGCATCGGCGGCGGCGGCGGCTGCGGCGGCGGCGGCGGCACCGGCATCGGCGGCGGCAGAGCTGCGGGTGTGAGGACGGCGGTGCAGCGCTGGAGCGCCATTGCGGGGCGGGCGGTGCCTTGCCTGGGTCGCCGCGCTGGAACTCCGGTGAGCTGGGACCGGCGTTAAAAACATCGCGGGGCTGCGGGCGGCGGCGCTGAAACTTTACACCGGGAGCCTGGGATCTCGCGACGAGATCGCCAGTTGAGCTCCATTCGGCGCGGCCTTGTCGGCTCCGGAAGCCACGGTCTCGAGTAGGGAGGCGGCCGTTCCAGGGTTCCCAAGCCGCTGAGAGGACTCTCCCGACGCCGGAACACCATCACCCGGCGAGGACGGCCAGGAACATCGGGCCTCCGTAGAGGCAACTGTGGAGGCCTCAATAGGCCCGACTATGGGTGAACATTGGGGATGGGACTGGACTTTGTGCCTTCCCCCATAATGGGAACCATTGTGGGGGGATGTTTTTATGTTATTATGTTGAAGCTATTTATTATTGCTATGTTTGTATTCTTTTTTATGTGCTGCATTGGCAAAAAGAATTTCACTACACCTAGGTGTATGTGACAATAAATACAACCTTTGAACCCTTTGAACCTTTGAACCCATTTTAATCAAAAATTTGTCTATCTCTGACTTAAAAATATCCACTGACTTGGCCTCCGCAGCCCTCTGTGGCAACGAGTTCCACAGATTAACTAACCTCTGACTAAAGAGGTTCCTCCTCACCTCATTTCTAAAAGAGTGCCCTTTAAATCTGAGGCTATGACCTCTGGTCCAAGACTCTCTCACCAGTGGAAACATCCTTTCCACATCCACTCTCTATAGAAACATGAAAAATAGGTGCAGGACTAGGTCATTCGGCCCTTTGAGCCAGCACCGCCATTCAATGTGATCACGGCTGATCAACCAAAATCCATGCCCCATTCCTGCTTTCTCCCCATACCCCTTGATTCTCTTTTAATAATATCTTTCATTATTCTGTAAGTTTCAATGTGGTCCCCCATATTTGTTATGTTGAAGTGTGTTTTTAATGTTTTTTTAAATATTTTAATGTGGGGGAAGAGGGTACGGTAAGGGGGATACCGTCCTTCAGTCACTTCCTGGAGAGGACGCGACTATTATTTGAGTCGCGTCCTCACCCCCCCCCCCAGCGGCCTACCTACTGGTTTGGCGCGGCCTTTCCTGCCTGGACCGACCAGAGCTCCAGCAGCGGCGGGACAGTGCTGATACATCGCGGGGCTGGCGATGCCTTACCGGGGGTCGCCGTCTGGAGCCCGGAGTGCTGGGCCTGCGGCACCGACATCCTGGAGCTGTGGTTCGCGGAGCTCCCAACGCGGGCGGCGCTGACAAACATCGTGGGGTCCTGCGACTCTGCCCGGCTCGGCCTGCGGACTCGGGAGCTGCGGACTCCGGTGGGAGGCGTCTGATTGGGAGGTCCGGGCCGCTGAGAAGGATTTTCACCGTCGGGGTTCGGCGTCGGCGTTCCATCAACCCGGGGAGAGGGCCTGAGCATCGGGCCACCCGGGGTGGCGACTGCGGGTGCTCGGAAGGCCCCGACCACGGGTGAACATCTGGGAAGATCGGAGGGGAGGCTGGCTGGACTATGGTGCCTTCCTCACCTTGGTGCCGTTGTGTTTTGTTGTGTCGTGGACTTTCTGTGTTTGTGCTTTTTAAAAAATTCTATTTTATTTTTAATATGTTTTATTATTTATTATTTATTTATTTTTATGATACTGACTGTAAAGGGAAATTCATTCCGTTGTCTCTAATTGAGACAATGACAATAAATTTGAATACAATACAATACACCCCCTCAACCTTCTAAACTCTGGCGAGTATTTAGTTTAGTTTAGTTTAGTTTAATGTCACTTTTACCAAGGTACAGTGAAAAGCATTTGTTGCGTGCCATCTAGTCAGCGGAAAGACTATGTATATTTACAATATATTTACAATTTACATCCTCCTCTTCCAAAGAACCCTTCAGCTCTCTGCAGCTGTGATGATAAAGCTACCTTAATCTGACGTCATATGCTCAATCATTCATTTTTTGTGAGAAAAACATCGATTTCTGCATCTGTAATTGATTGCAAACTCGGCATTACAGATGTAATTTACATAATATGCCAGGGTGGAAATGCTGTATGGTACTAATTTCATTACCCACACCCTCCCGTGGATGAGTTAACAGAAAATAAACATAACGTTTCCACAGGAACAGGCCCTGTGACCCACACTGTCCTGGTCGAACATGATGCCAAGTTAAAGTAATATCATCTGCCTGCATGTGATCCATATCGCTCTATTCCCTGCATATACATGACATAGAGTCATACGGCGTGGAAACAGGCCTTTCGGTCCACTTACCCATGCTGACCAATATCTACACCAGTCCCACTTAACTGCATTTGGCCCAAATTCCTTTAAACCTATCCTATTCACGTACCTGTCCAAATGTTTCTTAAACATTGCAATAGTACCTGCCTCAACTACCTTCTCCATAAACCCACCACCCTTTGTGTAAAAATGGTACTCCTCAGGTTCTTATTGAACCTTTCTCCCCTCACCTCAAACCTATGTTCTGTTCCACTCTAAGACCCTCTTAAATGCCTATTGTATCTGTCTCCACCATCTCCCCTGGCAGCACATTCCAGGCACCCACCATTCTCTGTGTAAAAATCCTGCTCCACTCATCTACATTAAACTGTGCCCTTCTCAGAGTAAAGCTGTGCCCTTTAGTCCTGGACATTTCCACCATAGGGAAAAGATTCTGACGATTACCAAATAGTTAGCATTCAAGGTTTTTTGCTAATGTCCTGAACATTTTCCATTCCAGTGTACTGCATTTGGTTCTCACAATGTGTTCTTCTCAAATAACAAAAATATATGCTGGAGTAACATAGCGGGTTGTGCTGTATCTGTAGATGGAAAGGAATGGTCACCTGTAATATTGGTTCAGTTTCTTCTTTCTCCTGTTCTGCATTGCACAACTTTTTACATTCCTTTGTGTGTATTCTCACTCTTTAACTGCGCTCACCTCATTTATTTAGTACTATTTTTTCTCTCTCCTACTGCTCTCTTTAATCCATTGACCAGATGATTACCGCAACATATCCCCCCCGGCAACTCTGCCCTCACCCTTTCAGAGATATTCCCTTTATCCCGTCACTCCCTCCTTAACCTTCCCTGCAAGTTAAAACTGACAAGTCTTCTCTCTTTCATAGAGTCTTTGGCCTAAAGGTTAACTTTCTTTTTCCATTGGTTTCTCTGACCACCTGAATATTTCCAGCGTTTTCTGATTTTATTTCTGATTGGTACATTTGCACTGTTTGATTTTCATTTAATTTTGAATAGCTTCAAGCAACATTTGTATAGTTGAAACATTCTAAGATATCATTAAATTGGATGTGGACACAATTTTACACTTGGATTTATCTGTGTCTTTACCCATCACATTGATGGCTTGTGACAATTTGCACTTTGTGTATCACGTGCACGGAAAGACGGTAAAGAACACAATTGAAAGCACAATGTTTGATGGTTTATAGAGTTTTTTGAATGATTCGAGAGAGAACACAATGACACAGATTTTGAAATTGATATTTCAAAGAAATAAAGGCTGGTGGAGATAGGTGAATGATGGCAAGGCGTTTTTTGCAGATTTTACATTGAAAAAATAAGGGAACTGACATTTGTGTCGACAGAATGTTTAAATTATTAAAAGAATGAAGGTTATAACGGACAGGTCAATGTTATTCAGGAGACAGATTATATATGTAATGCATCATTCCGTCAATATTATCATCAAATGAAAAGAACATACTTTGATTACCTTGCAACAAAAGGATAGCAACATAACTTACAAATGTAGATGAAGTACAATGAACAAAATAACCCCTCCTGGTTGTTTGAAAAAGGATTAAATCATTTTGAACAGCAACAATGCACAACACAAATGGTACTTAAGTGAGGTGGTTATTCATGAGGAAATAGAAACTGAAACATACATTTTCTTACAGCTCTCCAGAGCTTAATTTTCAATTGAAAATAGTCAAGGAGAAAGAATATTAGGAATTTAAAGTACCAGGTACTCAATTCCCGATTGAACTGTGTATGCGTGTTTGTAATGCTAATAATATATTAGAGCTGTTAGAAGGAACAACTCACTCTTGCAATCTGAAATATACTTAATTTATATCCTTCACCAAACACCATTTAATCTAATGACAAAGGTATGAACGAAGCATTGAGACACTAGTCTCTGTGGAATCCATCATGCTCGCAGTGTTAAGAAAGTGAAAAAGTTGAGATTGCCCATAAATTGTTTGGTTTCCTGATTTTAGCATGTATTCATTATAACCAAATTGCAAAACATTTTCCCAAATGTCAATGCTTCTGAGATATAATTAACAAACAATGTTCTGCATTTGAACATAGCCTCAAACTACTTTGCAAAACACTAAAATTTGACAGTGGCATTTTTTTCCAATATTGACAGACACGTATTTGGTGCCAAGGGCCCAATTCTGGAATTCCTTCCTTAAATCACTCTGAATCTTTCTACTCTCTTCCCTTCATTAAAACACTCCTGAAAAACCTCATTGACCAAGCTTTCTGTTACATGCTCTGATATTTTCTTAAGTAGTTGAGTGCCAAACCTTGTTTAATTCCTAGAGACGTTGATTTAGAGTGTAACATAAATCACCGTTGTTTTTGTGGTACATATAAATATCCAAAACAAAAAGTTGTAACAAAGTGAAGTGATATTATCTCCGATACGGAGTGTTGTTCTACTTCCTTCCTATTCTGATCAGATCCTGATACGGGATTCAAATGTTATTTGTACAAAGTCTGAAGAAGGGTCTCGACCTGAAATGTTGCCTATTCCTTCACTCGATAGAAGCTGCCTCAGCCACTGAGTTTCTCCAGCATTTTTGTCTGCCTTCGATTTTTCCAGCATCTCCAGTTCTTTCTTAAACATTATTTGTAATATGACTGCTATTGAGGTGGAAGTCCATCTTTCAACTAATGAAGTATATAACCACCAAAGTATAGCCTGGTGCAGGATCACAACTCAAAATGTTATCTCCTTGCCTCCAAAACTGCTGTTGAACCCACTGAGTTCCTCAACTAAATTTTTTTTTTGCTCCCAACTCCAGCATCTTTTTGCCTTGTCTCTAGAAAATACCCTTGCCTCCCATGAAGGAAGAGGTTGTAGATCTAGATTTTGGCGCTTTTGTTAAGTCAAAAACATATTTGAGGTGAAACAGTGAGTTCCACAATAAGCATGCCTACAATCACAAAGAATAAATGCCCATACCCAATTCTAACCATTACAGAGAGAGAATCATACCCTACCCCACTGCTCGGGAAGTTGCATAGATATGGTGACAAATGGGAAAGAACAATCAGGACCATCTGTTTCAGGGTAGCTGGAGGGGTGAACATCTGATGTGAGGTGAAAGAAGGATATACCCTGACTATTTTTTTTATTGCAATTAACTGTAATTCATGTTATTCCATTAATCATGTATCTGTACACTGTGGATGGCTCAAATGCAATTGTCATGTATTGTCTTTCCGCTGAATGAAATTTAAGTTTACAGTATCTGCCAAATTCTGCTTATCACGAATTTTGGGTCTCCCGGTGTTTTGCAGACCATGAAGTGCTTTTGATGTGTGGTCGTTGTTGTATGGAAAATATTACAAACCAGCAGACAATATCTGGAAATAAGATAGCAATGAACAGTTAATCAATTGTTTTAGAAGGACAAATATTTGTTAAGACACCATAGAAGAACACACTTGTTCGTCACAATAATATCTTATATCCACCTGATGGGTTCTACTGCATTTCAGCATTTGTCAGCACTGGCCTAGGGTATGGGTTGATATTTTATGCCCATTTTTCCAGTGTATTTGAATCACCAGATACTTATAAGTATAATTTCAGAAATGTACAAAAGATTAGTTAGACCACATTTTGACTATTGTGTTTGGTTCATGTCACCACACAATGAGAAGGATGTGGTAGTAATGGAGAGAGTGTAGAAGAGATTTACCAGGATAGACACAAAATGCTGGAGTAACTCAGCGGTTACAGGCAGCATCTCTGGAGAAAAAAGACAGACCCGAAACGTCAGCCATTCCATTTCTCCAGAGATGCTGCCTGACCCGCTGAGTTACTCCAGCATTTGGTGGCTATTTTCAGTGTAACCCAGCATCGAGCAGTTCCTTCCTACAGATTTACGAGGATGTTGCGTAGAATTAATGGCTTTACTTACAAGGAGAGATTGAATAGGTTGGATTGCTTAAGTGATGACCTTATAGAGCTTTATAAAATTATGAGTAGCATAGATAGCGAAGATACTAACAATCTCAGACAGAGATTGGTGAATATCTAGAATAAGCTGCCGGAGGTGGTGACAGCAGATAGAATTAAAACATTTAATGGGCAGTTGGACAGGTACTTGGATGGGAAAGGTAAAGAGAGATGCGGGCTGAATGTTGATAAATGAGAATAGCGAGAAAATACATCATGATCACTATGGTTGAGGTGGACCTAAAGAATCTGTCTCTGTGTTGCAAATTTGCATGCTACTATGATTCTAAAATGCACTTCCCACCCAAGGTTGGGTTGAAGGTTTTTTATGCAGCTCTGTCCTGAGATCTAACAATACTTGTTGGAAGCTTATCAGCAATGTTACTTTTGTGTAAATTATAGTTTAACTATCTTTGGAGAGTTTTATGGTCATGAGGTAGGTATGAGAAGATGTCGGAGAGCTGGGGCCTGGTCTCAACAGGGTAGAGGCACCTCCTTTGTCCGCAGGTTTAATAACAATGTTGGTATGGCTGCTGTGAGCAGAGAGCTGTACATTCAAAGCGGATAAGATTGGAGTGGGTAAGGTAAGTCAAGGCAGTTAATGCTCATGTTCACGTTCACATTTATTGTCACATGCACCATACAGTGATATTTGAGCTGCCATGCAGCCATACAATTAAAAGAACACAATACACAATAGAACTTAACATAAACATTCACCACAATGATCACTGTGATGGAAGGCAATAAAATTCAGTCAATCTTCCTCCTTTCAGTTCACCCGTGTTTGGGGCCTTGACCTTCCATAGTCGCGGCTACGGACGGCCCGATGTGCAGGTTGACCGAAGCTCCGATGTCGGGATGGATGGAACACGCTTGTGGTGCCCAAATCGGCTACTTTCTTACCGGAGACAGCGGCTTCTCGATGTAATAGGCCGCAGGCGGGCCAGCGGTTGGAGTTGTTCTCTGGTGATCCCTGGCTCCGGGATGCGAAGTCCATGCCACGCCCATGGTTATAGGCTGCACAGACCACGGCCTCACGATGTTAAAGTCAGCAGGCCGGCGGTCAGAGCCTTTTTTCTGGCTCAGCAATGGAAGTCAGCGCCGCACACGCTGCTGAAGCTCTGGGCTGTCTCCGGGAAAGGCGGCACCAATCCAAGTTGTTAGGCCACGAGGGAGGCGAAAATGTGACTAGGAGAAAACTCACATCTCCGTCGAGGTAGGTGACTTGAAACGGTTTCCCCCAATTCCCCTCTACCACCCCCCACATAAAAAAACATACCGAGAAACATTAGCACATACATTTGACATTCTAAAAAAAAAAGTCCAAATGACTGATGCGCAGCTGGCGAGGCAGTCGCTCGCGGTGCCTCCCGATGACATTCACTGGCAGCAGGCAGCTGGAAATAAAAAGGTCCAAATGTGGTAGAACCTCTTTAGGTTGCACCTTACCTTATTCCTCCTCTCTCACCTCCATTCAGAGACAGAGGTTCTCATGTATCTCATCTAACTTCAACCGATGTGGCCTCTGTACATTGGCGAGACAAAATGTAGACCAAAAGTGCTTTACGTAGAAAAAATAATAAAGTTTCCGTACATCGATAGGAAAAAAATAAATAAATAAAATGACACAACACATTATAGAATTCAACATGGACTTTTCCCCCACAGCAGAATCAAAATGTTCCACTGTGGGGAAAGGCACCAGAAAGTTCAGTCCTCTTCCTCTGTGATCACCCGAGGTCGGGGCCTATTTGTGGCCTCTGCAGCCAGTCCAATGTTTTCAGGCCCTCTTGCCGGGAAGATGGAACTCCGGCATCGGGTGAACACTCCTCAGCGGCTTGGTATGTCTGGAGCGGCCGTTCCCTCCCCGGAGACCGCGGCCCCGAAGTCCTCAGGCCGCGCTGGTTGGAGCTCCGACTGGCGATCTCGGATCCCAGGCTCCACGGTGTTTTAAATCCAGCGCCGGCCGCAGCAACAGCTCCTCGGATGTTGGAGTCGGCAGTCACAGCACTCCGGGGCTTACCGCACGGTGACCCAGGTAGGGCATCACCCGCTCCGTGATCGTGCCTCAGCGCTGTGCCTCCGCTGAAGCTTTTCCCGACAGGAAATGCCGCTCCAGTCCGATGGTAGGCCGCGAGGAAGGGGCGAAGAAGCAGCTCGGAGGGAAGCCGCCTCTCCGACCAGGTAGGGACTAGAAAATAAAGTTTCCCCCTTCCTCTCCCCCACCCACCACATAAAAGAAGACCTCCAACAAACATTTTGTTTTTAACGGGACTAAAAATAAAAATTAAAAAGTGTGAAAGGACGGACTGCAGGCAGAGCAGAGGGGCAGCCTTTTCACAGAGGGCAGTCCATATCTGGAATGAGCTCCCAAAGGAGCCATGGAAGGTGATACAATAATGACTTATTAAATACGTTTGGATATATATGAACTGCAAGGGTTTAGGCGTCTGTGGCCAAATGCAGGCAAATTAGACTAGCATGGGCAGAATGGGTCAGAGGAGCTGTTTCTGTATTGTATGGATCTATAATTTTATGACAAGAATTATTGAAAACTAAAGGGAACTATAATGACAATTTTAAAAGATAATGCAAAACCCCCTAAAACCCTATAAAGTACTGATATGCACTTACAAAAAACTAAATGTTTAAATTAACCCAAGTAAATTAAATAATGAAGATTACTCACTATTCTTTCAGCAGCCAAATTCTTCCTCTGGAGCTACTGTACCTATGGCCGGTTTAACCCAGCATAGGCTCAGCTACCTGAGAGCTGCAAAATCTATTGGTGAGTGCTGTCCATTGTATTCTGCGGGCAGTCACCCAGCATCACAGGTGCTACAGCAGAGATTCTTGCTAGTGGTAGGCATTTGTGGGTGGCACAGTAGCACAGCGGTAGAGTGGATGCCCTACAGCACCAGAGACACGGGTTCGATCCTGACTACAGGTGCTGTCTGTGCGGAGTTTGTACATTCTTCCTGTGACTGCGTGGGTTTACTCCAGGTGCTCCGGCTCTCTTCCCACATTCCAAAGACGTACATGTTTGTAGGTTAATTGGCTTCTATAAATTGTTCCTAGTCTGTAGGATAGTGCTAATGTATGGAGGTAACTGCTGGTCAGTGTGGACTCAGTGGGTTGAAGGGCCTGTTTCCACGCTGTATCACTAAAGTCTAAAATAAAGTAGTGGTATAAGGCCATGTTGGTGCTGAACTCCAGAGCTTCCATGAAGAAACCTCAATAAATCCAACACAATCACTGGTGCCTGAGCAATAGATCTGCCTCAATCAACATATCATAATCTTTAGAACAGGGTTTCAAAATCTATCCACCTCCATTTCATCTGGACAGCCCTTCCTCCTTTCTATCTCCACTCATTGTTATTCTGGAAGACACTCGTAGACATCTATGCAACATAATTTTTTATTGCAGCACTTCATACTTCACACAATTGACAATTAGAGGTGTTATTCAAATAAATGTTTAGAATCATCAAACCCAGCAAAAGATAATTTATTTCTACTTGGGATTTTTCTGAGTAATCTATTTGAGTTGCAGCAGAAATACATTCAACTGGTTTAACTTGTTCTTTTTAGCATTTTGCAAACTGTTTTCATGTCTTGAAAATGAGGTCAGTATACTTTGTTATTGTTCATTTCTTCAATCTCCATCACTCTATCTAGAGATTGTCTTATCAGGTACCTCATAGACGTAATATTTAATCAGCTGCACCACTGATTTATTGTCAGATGAAAGGTTGTTATTTGCCAATTCTAATTTGTAGCCTTCAGTGATCAGATATTTATCAAGCTACAGAAAAACAAAACAATCACATACAGCCATAAGAGATATGGCTTCTTTATATTCAATGTTTTCATTGTGTACGTAATATTATTGAGTCGTGATTCATTAAACTCATTTTAAACCATTTTATATTTTTGTGTAATACAGAGGAATGCCAAAGTTTGAAGGGAGATCTAATAGGTATATTAAATTATGGGAGGCGTAGAGAGGGTAGACAGTCAGAACCTTTATCCCAGGATGGAAATATCAAATACTAGAAGGCATACCTTTAAGATGAGAGGGGCAAAGTTTTAAGATTTTCGTGCAAATTTTTTTACACAGAGGGTGGTAAGTGCCTGGAACACTCTGCCAGGGGTGGTGGTGGCACCAGAAATTAGACTGTTAGATGGGCACATAGGTATGCAGGGAACAAGCAGATATAAATAACGCCTAGGCAGATAAGAGTTGGACTTAGCATCATGTTTGGCACAGACATTGTTGGATGAAGGGCCTGTTGTTGTGCTGCACTGTTCCATGTTTCTTGTTCTATGTAACATCTAGATTTTAAAATGTTGTATATCTATTTTAACTTTATAGGGTATGAGGCATTTTACACTGCAACTGCTGTTATACCTGTCAGTTACTGACACAATATCCAACACTACATTTAATTCATTATGAATAATGCTAATAAATTTATAACATAACCTACATTAACCATAACTTCACTGGCAAGTATAATAGAGCTGTAGTTTGATTACTAAAGGCCTTGCCTACCAATTTAAAAACAAAATTGTTTAATTGCTTCTGTGCAAAAAAAAGTGTATTTTAATTCAGTGGGAACACAAGTATCATTTAAATTATTTCATTGAGAGCAGAGGCAATGAAGCCATTAACTCTAGTGGTACTCAGGCATAAACTGATTCTAACTATTTATATCTTTTCTGCTGTGGGACCAGAACAGCCCAGTGGTTATAAATTCAAATTTCACCAAGGCAGGCTGTGAGATTGAATTTAATAAAGATGGCGATTTATGTGTTTATCTCCAATCACTTGACCAAAAGACTCGCTACACCTTTAATTTCTCTTGGAATTCCTCAATTAATTAGGAAGTAAATATTATAATTTAATGCTCCCAATGCAGGTTTTCACAGCAGCTCACTTAAGGTATTTAGATTCAGAGGAATTGCAACCCCTGTATTTTTTTTAATCTGCTATAATTAGTAATAGCCACGTTTATTAAAGTACAAATGACTAAAGTAGCAATTAATTGAGAAAATTAAAAAAAATGTATTCAAACCTACCCAATTAAACGATGAAAATTATTTTTGAAAATTGAACTGATTTTTGGTTTTCTTTTGAGCGCCCTAGTCTTCAATGTTGGTTTACAGAAGAAATGTCACACCACAAATCTGCTGATTTATTGTGACCCAGAAAAGATCATCAATGCATTTTAATGTGCTTATTTGTCAGCAAAAAAGGATCACAAAATGCTGGGGAACCTCAGAAATTCAAACAGTGTTGCGAAGACAGGAAGAAAATGGAACTATTTCAGATCAATGACTGTTCAATAATGTTGTAGTTTATTGCATGAAATCATTCATCATACTTAGTTCTCTCAGCTTTGGTACCATCTCAATTGCTACGTTTGTTTGTTAAAAGCAATCTTAAGTCATAATGCTTGCTGAGAATGACAGCATGTGATTCCATTTCCAGTTACTGCACAAAAAAAAAAGTATTTTAATTTTACATTTCTGCAATAGGGCGGAGCTACTGCCTTACAGTGCCAGAGACCCTGGTTTGATCCTGATTATGGCTGCTGGTCTTTACAGAGTTTGTACATTCTTCCTGTGACTTGCTTGGGTTTTCTCTGAGACCTTCGGTTTCTTCCCACATTCCAAAGAAGTACAGGTTTGTAGGTTAAATTAAAAATTGTCCCTAGTGTGTGTAGGATAGTGTTAATGTGTGGGGATTGCTGTTCGGTGTGGATTTGGTGGGTTCAAAGGGCCTGTTTCTACTCTGTATCTCTAAACTAAATGGAGTATTTCACTGTGTGTTCTGCAGAAAATTGTGACCTGGAGAATTACTTACAATTTGTTTCTTTTTTTTTGGAAACTAATTAACATTCCTCACCTTTATTGAATGTTAAGTAGCTTTAAACTAATTAACAAGCTTATTTATAGGCGGTCATTGTTTCACGGACTTATGCACATCTACATAATAAATACCATTGAACAAAATAACCCAATGGAAAACTGAAATTTTAGTGTTTCAAACTAAAATGTTTGAAGATTAATACTTTGATTACTAGAAACTGTGAAAGCACAGCCCATTATTTCATTTTAATGAAGTTAATTAATTGCTAACAAAATAGTGGCTACACCATTAGCTCTCATTATTTATGGTCAAGAAACATCAGGTGAGAGCAGATATGTAACAGATCTCAGAAACCCAAAGAGACTGACTGAACTGTATAACAATAGTTTCTTATTTCTTACACAATTTTTCTTATTACCTTGTTAAAAGCATTTTATGGTGTTCTACCAATCGGTGGTAGTCAGTGCCATTTTCTTTGCTGTTGTGTTGTAGGGCAGCAGGGCGAAGGCCGTGGACGGCAACAAGATTAACAAGCTCATCAGGAAGGTTGGCTCTGTCCTGGAGGTGGAGTTGGGTTCATGGGGGGTGGTCTTGGAGGGGAGGATGCTCCTCATACTGCGGAGCATCTTGGACAATATAGCCTACCCCCATGACACACTGGTCAACCTGAGGAGTACCTTCAGCAACAGACTGGTTCCACTAAGATCCAGTACAGAACGCCACTGGAGAGCCTCTTTCCCAGTGGCTATCAAACTGTACAACTCGTCCCCCTTCTCTCGTGGGCTCTTCGACTGATTCCCCTCTCCCTCCCTCCCCAATCCTTTCTACTCATCACTTTAATTTCATGTTTCATGTATCTTGTGTTATATAACTCTTGGCAGATCAATTTCCCTCCTGGGATAAATACATTTCTATCGTATAGTAAATCAAGGGAAAAAGAAATCACAGTTGCTGGAAATCGACACTAAGCAAAGAAAATATTGGAAATTCTCAGGGTATTCGACCTGGAACCTTAGCTCAATTTCTCTTCCCACAGATTTCGCTTTAACCAGTTGAATATATCTAGGATTTTCTGTTGTAATGGACAAATTTATTTCCTTTCTTGAATGGTGGACACAAATTTAGCTAGTCATAGAAAATTATAGATTTCAGACTAAATATTTTTTAAATGTTGCACTTGGTACTATTTGTTTAGTTCTGTTTAGTTTGGAGATACAAAATGGAAACAGGACCTTTGGACCATGAAATCCATGCCAACCATTGATCACCCGTTCATATTAGTTCTAGGTTATCTTACTTTTGCTTCCACTCCCTACATGCACGGGACAATTCTGAAGAGGGCAATTCATGTATAAACCCACACATCTGGGGAATGTGAGGGGAAAATGGTGCACCCGGAAATACCCACGTGGTCAGAGGCAGAATGTGCAAACTCCATGTAGACAGCATCCTAGGTCAGAATCGAACCCGGGTCACTGGCACTGTGGAGCATCAGCACTACCTGCTGCGACACTCTGGTCCATTGTGTCACCCTCCTGCTTGTCAGGTAGCCTCTGGCTTTGAAGATTAACAGATGATGAACGGAATCTAATTTCTTTGGATTTCAACTATTCTTGAAGATTTATTTCATAACCTTTTAAAAAACGTTTTCTTCTGTCTTTTCCCCTCATTCTTCATCTGAATTTTACTTATTTCTCCTGATCACTCCACCTGCATCTGGCTTGGCATTAAATTAAATAGTTTAATTTACATAACTTTTTTCTGATACAGGGCTGAACAAATGTCACTGCTTGGCTGTGAATGAGTAAGGAGAGCTACAGCTACTTGCCCTACTTATTCAGGTTTGGATCGCCTGAAAAATGTGCAGCACATGTTTCCTACAATTATTTCTTGCAACTCACAGGACAAAGTAGCATTGGTGAAAAATGGCGTGTGGAAATCTAGCTACAATCCCTAATCAGCAGCAAGACTACACTTGATTACAATCAGGCCATTCCACTATGTGCAGATACAGGAACGTCTACTCAACACGTTTTGAGCTTGAGTTTAAGGTAACAGTTTATTACTTGACAAAAAGATGGGCATGTATTTTTATTTTTTTCTGAATCTGGCCAATGCTGGCAAGTCACTGGGAAGACAATGGTAAACTCTCTTCTTAAATTGTTGCTATCCTTTTGGTGAAATTGCTCTCATGATTTCCTTGGGGAAGGTTCTAAGATTTAGACCCAGAGAAAATGATGCAACCACAGTGTCAAAATGGTGTATTGATGGGAGATTGAAAGTGGGTGTCTGGTCATTTGCCTGCCACCTTTGACCTTATGGACAGCCGAGGTCATAGGTTTGGGTGTCACTTTCAGAGCAGCGTAGGCAAAAAACTGCATTGTATATTGTAACTGATGCACGCTATTATTGCGGGTGACTGTATGTTTGTGATGGAGAGAATTCATATTTTGTGCAGTGCATGTGGTACCTATCAAGAGAGCTATTTTGTCTCTGATAGTCATAGCATCATAGAGTTGTATAGACTATCTTTAATCAGACTTTACTGGACGTTATCTTGCAGTTCAATGTGATTCCCTTTGTCTTGTGTCTGCACACTGTGGTTGGCCTGATTGCAATCATATATAGTCTTTCTGCTGACTGGAGAGCATGCAACAAAAAGCTTTTCACTGTACCTCGGTACACGTGACAATAAACTAAACTGAAGAATCAGGTACTTTAGGTTCATCTTGTCCATTCCAGCCATGTTGTCAATTTATGCTAATCCTGTTTGTCCACATCAGGCCCATATTGATTGACACTTTTAAAGTTGGTGTCCAAATGCCTTTTAAGCATTATAATTGTGTCTGCCTCAACCACTTCCTTTAGCAGCTTGTTCTCTATATTACAGCTGCTTAAAACATTAGTCAGACTGAATCTGGAATATAGTGTGCATTTTTGGTGGGAAGTATATACTGTATAGGAATATATATACCATAGGAAGAACTTGATTAAGCTAGAGCGGGCACAGAAAAGGTCCACAAGGATGTTGCCTGGGACAACAGGCTTGAATTATAAAGAGAGGCTGTTCAGGCTGGGATTTTATGTCTGGAATGAAGGACTCAGAGGAGTAGCTTTATAGATGTTTATAAAATCCAGAGGGACATAGAAAGATGGATGTTCAGTCTTGTTTTCCCATAGTTGGGGAATTTAAAACTAGAGTATGTAGGTTTATATTTAGAGGGGAAAGATTTAAAAAGGTCATGAGAGGCAGGTTTTCCACACAGAGGGCGGTGGGCAGATAGAACAAACTGCCAGAGGAGGTGTTAGAGGTGGAAGAGGTGGGTATAATTACAATGTTTTAAAGACATTTGGACAGGTGTGTGGACAGGAAAAGTTTAGAGCAATATGAGCCAACTGTCAGCAAGTGGACCTAGCTCAGGAAGGTACCTTGGTGGTTTGGACAAGTTATGCCCCTGTCCCACTTAGGAAACCTGAATGGAAACCTCTGGAGACTTTGTGCCCCACCCAAGGTTTCCGTGCGGTTCCCGGAGGTTTTTGTCAGTCTCCCTACCTGCTTCCACTACCTGCAACCTCCAGCAACCACCTGCAACCTCCGGGAACCGGACGGAAACCTTGGGTGGGGCGCAAAGTCTCCAGAGGTTTCCATTCAGGTTTCCTCAGTGGGTACAATGCAGCATGGTGGTGCAACAGTAGTTGCTGCCTTACAGATTCGAGCGTGGGTTTTCTCCGAGATCTTCGGTTTCCTTCCACACTCCAAAGATGTATTGGTTTGTAGATTAATTGGCTTGGTATAAATGTAAAAGAAAATTGTTCCTGGTGTGTGTAGGGTAGTGTTAATGTGCGGGGATTGCTGGTCGGTGTGGACTCGGTGGGCCGAAGGGCCTGTTTCCGCGCTGCATCTTTAAACTAAACTAAACTAAACTCAACTAAACTAAATACAGTATCTGCCATTTCTTTGTTTGCTGTTATTAATTCACCAGCCTCATTATCTCGTGTCCCCTCATTTGCCTTAGCCACAGACTTTCTATTTAAATATCCAGAGAAACATTTACTGTTCATTTTTACACTATATGAAAATGTTTTCCCAAAATTATTATTTTTACTTTCCTAAGAAGTTTTTAGTGTTCTGCTGCTAGATCTTAAAAACTGCCCTGTCTCTGGTCTACCCTTGCCTTTCCACTTTGTATAAAGAGGTCATGAGAGGCAGGTTTAGAGGTGGATAAGAGGTGGAAGACTGTAGTTTACCAGTTAACCTTATCCTTTCCCTGGATAGATGTAAAATTGCAGATGCTGGAATCATAAGCAAAACACAGTGCTGAAGAAAGTCAATGGCTCAGACCGCATATTTGGAGGGATTCCCAGGTAGACACAAAATGCTGAGTAACTCAGTAGGTGAGGCAGCATCTCTGGAGAGAGGGAATGGGCAACGTTTCAGGTCGAGGCACTTCTTCAGTGATGGTCAGGGGAGGGGGCGGAGTAAAGATAGAATGAAGGCGGAGACAGTAAGACTAGTGATAGAACTAGGAAGGGGGAGGGGATGGAGAGAGAAAGCAAGGGCAATCTGAAGTTAGAGAAGTCAATGTTCATACCGCTGGGGTATAAACTACCCAAGCGAAATATGAGATGCTGTTCCTCCAATTTGTGCTGGGCCTCACTCTGACAATGCAGGAGGCCCAGGACAGAAAGGTCAGATTGGGAATGTGAGAGGGAGTTGAAGTGCTGAGCCACCGGGAGATCAGGTAGGTTAAGACGGACTGAGCTGAGGTGTTCAGCAAATCGATCGCCGAGCCTGTGCTTTGTCTCGCCGATGTAGAGAAGTTGACAACTGGAACAGCGTTTGGATTGAACAGGTGATGTTTTGGGTTGTAAACTTTCTTCAGATTGATTAGAGTAGGTGGCAGAAAGCTGAATATTTCTCACTGTGATTGGGTTAAAATGACTAAAAACTTTTTTAAATATTCACGTTAGATTGTGATGCAGCTTCTTAAACAGTGATAGGATGTTGGATGGATGATGATATCATCAGGTCAAGATTGTGGAGAGCCCAAGAATAAAATAAGATAAAAATTTCACCTTGGCGATATGCACAGATGATGTAGTTTACATTGTTTAGCCCTTGAAAATGGACATGGAGATTAAATTGTAAAATGCAGGACTGTTGTCATCTCAAAGGGCTTGCTCTCACATGTAGCAAATAAAATCCCAGAGGAATCAAAGACTTATGCTTGGGATGCACGGTGGCGCAGCGGTAGAGTTGCTGCCTTACAGCATCGGAGACCCGGGTTGGATCCTGACTGTGGGTGCTATCTGTTACGGAGTTTGTACGTTCTCCCCATGACCTTGTGGGTTTTCTCTAGGATCTTCGGTTTCCTCCCACTCCAAAGACATACAGGTATGTAGCTAAGTAGACAAAAATGCTGGAGAAAGTCAGCGGGTGAGGCAGCATGTATGGAACGAAGAAAATAGATGCTGCCTTCACTCCATAGATGCTGCCTCACCCACTGAATTTCTCCTGCATTTTTGTCTACCTTCGATTTTCCAGCATCTGCAGTTCCTTCTTAAACATGTATGTAGGTAAATTGGCTTGGCAATTAAAAATGTCCCTAGTGTGTGTAGGATAGTGTTAATGTGTGGGGATCGCTGGTCGGCACAGACCCGGTGGGCTGAAGGGCCTGTTTCCGCGCTGTATCTCTAAACTAATCTAAGCTAAACTTAATTTTGTTTGACATAAATTTTATTTATTTTTTTCTATGCCACCGCATAATGATCTGAGGAATATTTGATACAAAACAAACACTAAACAGCTAAATGTTTCACTATGTAAGGACCAGAATTACTACTCTTAGTACTGTGATCTTTAACTACTCAATGAAGAGAAGAATTCAAAATTTCAAAGGACGTTATCGCTGGCTGACAAGGAATTTGTGTTAGATAATTAATGGTTTAGGCAGAAGAACTCTGATTCAAGACTAAATCTTAAACCACAAATATTATTTTAATGGGACATGATATTGGTGATTGGGTAACTCAATTCAGCATCAATTTGGTGTGCTAGAGGCTAGGAGGATGAGTGAATTTTTGAATAAGTCATATATTTATTTTCTCCAGAGAGAGAGTCTAATGAAGGGTCTGGAGCTGAAACGTCATCTACTCCTTTAATCCAGAGATGCTGCCTGAGTTACTCCAGCATTCGGTGTCTATCTTCTGTGTAAATAAGCATCTGCCGTTCCTTCTAACGCAAAGAAAAATACCTTTTGTTCATCAACCCAGAAACCGCAGAAGAAAGAATTTGCTTTGATGAAATCCTTTACCATGTAGTGGCCTGGTCGAGGTCAGGAAAAGACCGGACACCAGGCGGATTCTAAAGAAGCTTTTTAATGGTAGCAGTACGAGAACACACACACGACACCCTTATCTCCGCCCCTGGGGAGTCGTCAGGAAACCCCGTATCTCCGCCCCTGGGGAGTCGTCAGGAAACCCCGTGGCAGACCAATGCCCCTGTCCCTCAATCGGCGAGGGGGATGATCCAAGGAGTGGCCTACCCCACAGGGACCGCCACAACCATGTCTTTCATACTTGAGAATGACAGTTGTTAAGTTAAGGGGAAGAACAGCCAATTACCATGCATTAAGTTACCTCAAACCAAAAGCAAACTAAACAACCAGTTCTTCAGAAGAAGAGCATCTGAACATTTGCTTCCACAGATGCTGCCTGCAGTGAAGTTCACCCTGCAGTTTGTTGTTTGAACAGCCAGTTAACCTGTGTGCAGTGGTATTAATTAAAAGCAATTTTAGATGAAACATCCTTTCCTCTTTGACTAATATTATGATATCTTTGATCTTGAGCGAGGATAAAAGTTAAATTTGATCTAAAAAATAATACCTTTGGCGATGCGTTAATCATTTAACACCACACTGAAATATCAGCTGGTCAATTCCCATGAACAATTCAAAATGAAAATTAGATAAATATTTTGCTTCTTAATAAAATGGACAATTCCCAAACACATGAAGAAACATACCTTAGCTGCTTTGTTTGCGAGTAACATTATCAATACACTGAAACTTTTCTATGAGCTCTTCACATCCAGTAGGAGCAGAGAGATTCAGTTTCCCACTGTGGGCTCATTTACAAACCAGATTATGGAGTGAAAGTGTAGTGTGCTAACTTGCTGTAACACCCAGCCCTGGAACAACATAAAACTGTCGATGATGCTGAAATTTAATAAGGTTAAAAAAACTGCTGTGTTGAATTAAAAATGCATGCAAATGTGATGATTCATGAGTTTGTTGCTCATTTAATAAATGGGTGAAGTGTTTGTTTTAACACGTCCATGTGGTTTTATTATTTGGAACAGATGGTATATTAGTTTTATTAATAAAGAACATAATTAAGCATGGGAAGGCTGTTGTTCAAATTTATTTTATACCTTTGGTGAAGTTGTTAAAGTTCTCCATAGCTTTGCTTTGAATAATTGTGACCCCTAAAAGCCAGAACTATGTTTTGAATATTTATTTTGGATATTTTGTATGTTTTGGTAAATTTTTTGAGATATTTCCCCATATTATTCTTTCAAAAGCATAAAATATTACAATAGTTTTCCTCTGCACAGTGTCTTAAAAAAGAGAAAGAAAATAGTCGGGAAACCTGATCCAGACTTCTATCCAGTAAGGCTTCCCGACGGGCTGCGAGGGCCAGAAGGCTTCCCAACAGGCCGGGGCTGGGGACTGGGAATACGGCCGGAGGCCTTTATCAAGGTGCCGCGGTCTCGATGCCTCCCGGATCGCCGCTTAAAGCCCGGGTTGGCACCACGGAGGCGTGAATTCAGGCGTCGACAACGGTGAAGCCTCGCGCGGCAGCGATACCTCATGAGTCGGCCCACGTTTGACGGTCGATGAGAGCTTTGGAGGACCACCGTGAGGGAGGAGCGGAAGGACAATGAGGACCCAGCGTTGGGGAACTGTTGGGGGGGGAGGACATAAGGGGGAGCCGGCCTGCTTTGTAACTTTGTCAGCGCCGTAGGTGGCTGCTAATTGTATACATTGGGTATGCAAGCAAAGAATCTCACTGTGCCTAGTCACGTGACAATAAAGTATTCCCAATTCCTAGTTCCGAGCTGCCACCAAAACTGCATATGTGTGTGTAGATTGATCCTGAGGTGACCTCATCCTTCAACAAGAGACACAAATCTGTCGAGAAAATAATGCAAATCTCACAAAGGAGTTTTAACATGGGAAAAATGAATAATTGATTTGAAATAACACCAGGATGCAGATTGAATAAACTTAAACTTATCTGTTAAACAGCATTGCAAACTGTAAATGGAATTGATGATGCCAGCAACTCCAGTACTGTAAACTCAACAACATTTTACTCAGCAATATATATTTGCAAAAAAAAAAAACCTGTTTAGTTTTAATATTCTCCTGGTGATGGCCAATTCTGCAATTTTGAAAGAAGTGGTTTGTGGAAACACAAGATATTGTGATATTTAGTATGAAGATTGAAGTGCAGCACCATATTCTGCAGGTCATTTGTTTATAAAAAATCTATTTTTGAAAACCATGATATCTGAATGGTAGAAATTGGATGTTATGAGTAACCACACGCAAAACACAAGGTGCAGGGGGACTCAATGGATCAGGCAGCATTCCTCCCCAGATACTGTCTCACTAGCTGACTCCCTCCAGCACTGTTTTGATCAAGATTCCAGCCTCTGCAGTCTCTTCTGTCTCTCTCTCTTCATTAATGACCATAATGCATCATCCCCCATGAGCCTGGTTTAAGACCCTTCTTCAAATTCAGTCTCATGGGACTTGCGTCTGCTCCACTCACAATTCTTGTGTTTGACAGGCGATCAACTTTTAAAAGTAACTCGATGGTTCAATGATGTTTTTGTCACATAAGCAACTAACTGCACAGTTAAATTCTTTTTGCATAAGGTACAACTGCTGTTGCTGCCAATTTTTGACTCCATTATTCAAACTCCAAAGTCCAGTCGGACTGCACGCTCTATGTACTGGAGCAGTTCCTGCGATCCATTGTCCCTCTCCTCGCCTCACCCGGCCATATTTGTATCCTGGGGGTGCCTCCTGCAGCTGACCTTGAAGGTGCTGGAAGCATTACTCCAGTTCGCCCTCCTACCGGCCCTGTTCGTGCGCCTAACGTCTCCAGCTCCCTCACGGTCCCGCCAATTGACCAGCCTTCGGGCGGGTTATCAAGACCGGCGAGCCTTTGGGCAAGTTCCCAGTCCTGCCAACGTCTCTCAGTATAAGTAATTGATTGCTCTAGAACTAAGGGGGTGTATTGGTTTCACCAGATTTGCAGGGCATATCATTTAACAATACTTCATTATTGTTACCTCACAGCTCCATATCATAAGTCATTAGGGCAAATCCAACTTTGTCAAATGATCTACAGAGGTGTTGCCTTTACTTCCCATCCAGAGCTGATTAACATACCCTTTAAGCTGGCATTACTAGAATATCCATTATGTCAGGTAGCGTCTGCGGAGAGAGAAACTAATCAGTTCTGCGAATAGGCCACCAACCTGAAAGGCTATCTTAGTTCTTTGTCTGTAGATACCGCCTGACCTATTGAGTATTTCCAGCTATTTTCATATAATGCCAGATATTTAGCAACCATTTGCTTAATTGGAACTCCCTTTAAGACTAAAGTCTTGGAGCATCAATAAATCCAAAACTAGCAAGTGCACACCATTGATCATGAAACATGTAATGCATTGGGGCAGCACGGTGGCACAGCGATAGAGTTGCTGCCTTACAGCATCAGAGACCCTGGTTCGATCCCGTCTACTGGTGCTGTCTGTACGGAGTTTGTACATTCTCCCCGTGACCGTGTGGGTTTTGTCCGAGATCTTCGGTTTCCTCCCACACTCCAAAGACGTACAGGTTTATGGGTTAATTTCCTTGGCATAAATGTAAAAATTGTCCCTCATGTGTGTAGGATAGTGTTAATGTGCGGGGAACGCTGGTCGGTGCAGACTCAGTGGGACGAGGGGCCCGTTTCCGTGCTGTATCACAAAACTAAACTAAACTCAAACTAAACTAATGTGGCGGGGACTTGCAGGAGTCCAGCCAAAAACTAGTCGGACACGAAGGTACACAAAAATGCTGGAGAAACTCAGCGGGTGCAGCAGCATCTATGGAGCGAAGGAAATAGGTGACGTTTCGGGCCGAAACCCTTCTTCAGACTGATGCGAGTTGTGTGCACTAGATGTGTGTATTCTCTCCAATACAGCTCCAGACTCCTCCCCAGACATGGGTGTTGCCCGGACTTAAATACCAACTCAGGTACTGACCCCATGACTAGCGCCTCCCACACCAAGACACCGCCCTCTAGAGCTGATGGTTCGTTGTGCCCTTGGGTTGCCACCAGGTGCCACCACACTAAACTAAAATGTTGTGTTTGTATAATCAAAGTTGAAAGAGGATCGACAAATCTGTTTTAAAAACATTATTGGAAAAAAATCATCAGATTGAAATTAATCTTGCCTTTCACCGTCATGTAGTGGAGGACAGTTGTCCACTGTGGTATGAAATCAGGCATTAATTATGAAATGTAAAACTGAGCAACAAAATAAGGTGAAGCCTCACACATCACTTTAGTTATGTGATAACACTGACCTTGTTTATAATTTAGTAGGATATAAAGGAGCAGACCTCACACCTCAATGATCCATTTTTACCGAGGCTTGTATATCTTTCAGCTTCCATTTCAAGCGGGGAGATGAATGGATAATGTAATTCCAGCAGTATCTGATTCGATTTGTGAGTGGCCCTAAAAGAGCTTTAAGGCCAAGGTCAAAAATCACGGGGCTTGTAATGATTCCATGCACAATCACATACAATTAATTGTACAGTTTGTTCAAAATGATCGTAACATAGCTTCAGTAAAGCTAGCAAAATACCACTGAAGAAGAGTCTTGACCCGAAACGTAACCCATTCCTTCTCTCTTGAGATGCTGCCAATCACGCTGAGTTACTCTTGCTTTTGGTGTCTATCTACCACAACAAATTAAAACAACCTGGAGAATTCTACAAAAATTGCAATAAAGATATAATTCAATCATATATTTTCCATGACTATTTGATTATATATTTAAGATTGCACAGGCCCTATTGACTGGAAATGCAATAATGGATTTATCAAAGCACCTTTCTCTGAGATTTGTAGGTTTTGCATTGTGTGAGAATCAAGACTATGTGTGCTATAGATTTCAGAGTTTTAACCTTAATTTATTTTGTGAGGTCATAAAATTTCTTCCTGCTCTCTTTCCAAATGTGTGATGAATTAATTTGGCAGTCAGCTCCACAGCCATTTCCTGCCAATTTCATTGTTGTTCTGATTGCTCTCCTGCCACCCATGGGACAGGACATCCATTCTTTGAGCAACAAACAAAAGGCTGGAGGAGCTCAGTGGTACGGGCTCTTATGCCTCATGGAGTCATAGTCATAAAGTCACGCAGTGTGGGAACATCGGCCCAACTTGCCCACACCAACCAGCGTGTCCCATCTACACGTCCCACCTGCCTGCATTTGGTCCATATCCCTCTAAACTTAACCTATCTATGTACCTGTCTAAATGTTTCTTAAACGTTGCAATAGTACCTGCCTCAACTACCTCCTCCAGCACCTCATTCCATTGACCAACCACCTGATGAGTCTGTTGATCCTATTGGCATCTGCCGCCTTCACCCTGCTGCCCCGGCAATTGGCAGCGAAGAAGATGGCACTGGCTACCACCGTTTGGTAGAAGTTCTGCAGCATTTTACTGCAGACGTTGAAAGAGCGGCGCCTTCTCTAAATGTACAGGCGGCTCTGTCTCTTCTTGTACCGGGCGTCAGCATTCCTTCACCAGTCCAGTTTACTGTCCACGTACACTCCCAGGTATTTGTACTCCCTGGTAAACTGCACATTCACACCATTGATGGAGACAGGGGACAGGGGACAGGGGACAGGGGACAGGGGACAGGGGTGTTCCTCTCATCCTAAAGTTCACCACCAACTCCTTAGTCTTGTTGGTGTTGAGCTGCAGGTGATTCATCCCACACCACTCAACAACGCCGTTGACTACACCTCTGTACGCAGCTTCCCTCTCCTCACTGATGCAGCCCACAATCACAGAGTTATCTGAAAACTTCTGCTGGTGGCACGAGACTGAGTTATATTTGAAGTCTGAGGTGTAGTTGGTAAACAGGAAGTGAGAGTGGACCGTCCCATCTACAGTTAGTTTACTTACTAATACTGATAATTTATTGCATTATTGTATGTTTATTTATTATGTTGTTATATTGATGCCTGGTAAACCTGCAGCATGTAAGAATTGTATTGCTCAATTCCTGATGCATATGAAAATTAAATATTCTTGATTCTTGAGTGCCCAGGCAGTCTGGAGCAGGAGTGTAGCTACCTGCAGAAACCAGTGTCAATGACTGAGGAGCATATAAAGAATACAGTTAAAGTGGACAGAAGGCTGTGAAAACACAGTGCTCAGTAAGTGGCTTGCCATGTTCTTGAGAAGAAGGCTGAAAGCTCTCCAGAGGTTGTCGCACAATAGATGACTACTTCATGTGCATCTGACACATCGAACATGACTCTTGCCAATGTGCTGAGTCAAAGCTCATCTGGGTTGTCTCAACAAAGGGTGAAGATGAAGAAGCCATCAATATTTAAACTCGTCTATTTCTGTGGCTTTTCATCAAACAAAGAAAGTGCCTCAAAGAAACCACTGATGCAGATAAAATGAGAGGGGAAAAGTTCAGTAGTTGAGTAAAAGCAAGGATGGAAAATAGATAGAAACATAGAAAATAGGTGCAGGAGTAGGCCATTCGAGCCTGCACCGCCATTCGATATGATCATGGCTGATCATCCAACTCAGTATCCCATCCCTGCCTTCTCTCCATAACCCCTGATCCCTTTAGCCACAAGGGCCACATCTAACTCCCTCTTAAATATAGCCAATGAACTGGCCTCAACTACCTTCTGTGGCAGAGAATTCCACAGATTCACCACTCTCTGTGTAAAAAATGATTTTCTCATCTCGGTCCTAAAAGACTTCCCTCTTATCCTTAAACTGTGACCCCTAGTTCTGGACTTCCCCAACATTGGGAATAATCTTCCTGCATCTAGCCTGTCCAACCCCATAAGAATTTTGTAAGTTTCTATAAGATCCCCCCTCAATCTTCTAAATTCTAGTGTGTACAAGCCGAGTCTATCCAGTCTTTCTTCATATGAAAGTCCCGCCATCCCAGTAATCAGTCTGGTGAACCTTCTCTGTACTCCCTCTATGGCAAGAATGTCTTTCCTCAGATTAGGAGACCAAAACTGTATGCAATACTCCAGGTGTGGTCTCACCAAGACCCTGTACAACTGCAGTAGAACCTCCCTGCTCTTATACTCAAATCCTTTTGCTATGAATGCTAACATACCATTTGCTTTCTTCACTGCCTGCTGCACCTGCATTCCTACTTTGAATGACTGGTGTACCATGACACCCAGGTCTCGTTGCATCTCCCCTTTTCCTAATCGGCCACCATTCAGATAATAGTCTACTTTCCTGTTTTTGCCACCAAAGTGGATAACCTCACATTTATCCACATTATACTGCATCTGCCATGCATTTGCCCACTCACCCAACCTATCCAAGTCACCTTGCAGCCACCTAGCATCCTCCTCACAGCTAACACTGCCCCCCAGCTTCGTGTCATCTGCAAACTTGGAGATGTTGCATTCAATTCCCTCATCCAGATCATTAATATATATTGTAAATAGCTGGGGTCCCAGCACTGAGCCTTGCGGTACCCCACTAGTCACTGCCTGCCATTCTGAAAAGGACCCGTTTACTCCTACTCTTTGCTTCCTGTCTGCCAGCCAGTTCTCTATCCACATCAATACTGAACCCCCAATACCGTGTGCTTTAAGTTTGCATACTAATCTCTTATGTGGACCTTGCCGAAAGTCTTCTGAAAGTCCAGATATAACACATCCACTGGTTCTCCCTTATCCACTCTACTAGTTACATCCTCGAAAAATTCTATAAGATTCGTCAGACATGATTTACCTTTCATAAATCCATGCAGACTTTGTCCAATGAATTCACCACTTTCCAAATGTGCTGCTATCCCATCTTTAATAACTGACTCCAGAATTTTCCCCACCACCGACGTTAGACTAACTGGTCTGTAATTCCCCGTTTTCTCTCTCCCTCCCTTTTTAAAAAGTGGGGTAACATTAGCTACCCTCCAGTCCTCAGGAACTACTCCAGAATCTAAAGTGTTTTGAAAAATTATCACTAAAGCATCCACAGATCATTAATAGCAGGGTGGGGAGTGGCCGTAATCTGGTGAAGGGGCTCTGGGGAAAGGGGAGATGGTGAGTGGAACCCCATTCCAGATCGTAGACAGATTTGCAAATAAACATGTTATAACTATTGATATTCAGCAGATAAAAGAACAGGACTGAATTTTCCAGCCAATATTCAAAAATCTGATTTTTCTATCTTTTGATTTCAATTGAGTAGGCAGAAAATATATACAGTATAAAATGGGCCTGTGGCTAACAGTAAATTTAAAAGTTGCTCCTCGATGTGTTTGCAAATAATGACCAGTGCATTCCATGTTACTTGCAGTGGGTAGGTAGTGGAAGTCACCTTTGTCACTTTGACAGCAATCTATTCAGCTTTAAACTTAGTGGCCTAAGTGATGTCAGACATCAACAATCTTCCGATGAAAAAGGATGGATGACTATTTAGGTTGGGACCTTTCTTTAGACTGAAAGTGGTGGGTATGGGGTGTGAAAAACTGGAGGTAAGAAATGACCAGGACCAATCAAGGTCAGCCACAAATGACTGTCCTTTGTGGTCAGCCTTGATTATTGGTCTTTTCTCACCTTCAGGTCTTCACCCACCACCTCACCCCATCCCACATCCTACCTATGGGCCTGTCCCACTTAGGCGGTTTTTCAGCAGACTGCCGGCGACTGTCAGAGTGGAACATGCACACACAAACACATCGCTTCCTTCACCAGCCCGTGTGATTTTTTTAGAAAGTGCTCCTCCTGCTTGCGCTGTCTGAAAAATTCACACGGTGCAAAGCCAAGGTGATACAGACACACACCGTGATGGACAGGAAGGTTGGCGCTGTAATTAAGATGGCTAAAGCACTGTGTACGGTAAGTCCTTTAAAAGAGGGGGGGAGAGGGGGAGAGAGGGGAGAAGGGGGGAGAAGGATTTGAGACAACTTTTAAGAATCCAGAGAAACACGGCTGTGAAGCTCGGCGAACATTTAACGTATCCTTGGTTCTGAAAACTACTGCTCATCTTTTTTTTCCCAAAGAGGCAATGAAATTCACCGTTAAAGGATGGATGACTTTTTAGGTTGGGACCTTTCTTTCATCACCGGCAACAAACTAGGAGAACCTCCGAGAACCTTCGACTTCCTAGCAACCCATTGGGACCTCCTGGCGACCCACCTATGGCTCGAGAATTCTCGCTGCTCTCAATGGCGGCTTCATTCTAGTAGCCGCTAATTTTTCAAACTGTTGAAAAATTCACGCCGACCATAATGAGGCCACGACTAGTTCCCAGAATGCGGGAACTCCTCGCGACCATGCGAAGGCGACTCCCCGGCAACTACCCGCATACATGTGGAGACCATGTGGCGACTGCATAGTCTCCTGCAGTCACCTAAAACATCGCCTAAATGGGACAACCCATACAGTCTGACAAAAGATCATGACCCAAAACGTCACCCATTCTTTTTCTCCAGAGATACTGCCTGATCCGCTGAGTTATTCCAGCACTTTGTATCTATCTTTGGTATAAACAAAACATTCTTTGTCGATCAACAATCTTTCCACTGCTTTTCTACTGCTGTCCCCTACTGGACAATTATGGCAATGCAATCTTTTCAGATGATTTTTGCTTTTGTTAGTTTTCAGCCTTTGCAGGAAACTTTCAGGGTTGGCGTTCATAATTTGAATTGATAAACCATATATCCATGTGGGTCAGAGAAGACCTTTCACCCTGTCATGGTTCACCAGCTCTTCATAAGAGCTGTCCTTTTCAATTGTTCTGTATTCAATTTTTCATATTTAAATTTAGAACATAGTGCAGTACAGCAACAGGAAAGGGACCTGCATAGAAACACAGAAAAATAGGTGCAGGAGTAGACCATTCGGCCCTTCGAGCCAGCACCGCCATTCAATATGATCATGGCTAATCATCTAAAATCAGTACACCGTTCCTCTTCTCCCCATATCCCTTGATTCCTTTAACCCCAAGAGCTAAATCTAACTCTCTCTGAGCTATGTCTGTTGAGCAAGATGACGTTAAACTGATTTCATTATCAATCCGGTACATAATCCATATCCCTTTATTCCTTGAACTCTATCTGCCATTTCTCCGCCCACTGTGTCTTCTGAGTGCCTTCCTCACTGTCTGCAACTCCTCCAATTTTGGTGTTGACAACAAACCTACTCACCACCCATCTACATTTAAGTCCATTTCCTCGAAACCAAGGCGTAGCTATGGGTACGTGCATGGGCCCCAGCCATGTAGGGCCTGCCTCTCTGTAGGGTACGTCGAACAATCCTTGTTCGAGGCGTACCGTGGCCCTATCCCTGAACTCTACCTCCGCTACATTGACGACTGCTTTGGTGCTACTTCCTGCACCCATGCAGAACTCACTGACTTAATCCATTTCACCATTAACTTCCATCCAGCACTCAAATTCATCTGGACCATTTCCGACAACTCCCTACCATTTCTAGACCTCACTATCTCCATCGCAGGTAACAGAATACTGACCGACATCTACTACAAACCCACTGACTCCCATGGCTATCTGGACTACACTTCTACCCACCCTGCTTCCTGTAAGGACTCTATCCACTACTCCCAATTCCTCCATCTATGCTGCATCTGCACCGAGGATGAGCTATTCCAAACCAGGGCATCGGAGATGTCCTCATTCTTTATGGAAGGGGTGTTCCCCTCTTCGACTATGGCTGAGGCTCTCACCAGGTCTCCTCTATATACCGTAGCTCCGCTCTCATTCCCCATCCCCCCGCTCGTAACAAGGACAGAGCCCCCCTTGTCCTCATCTTCCACCCCACCAGCCATCACATACAACAGATAATCCTCCGACATTTTCGCCACCTCCAACGGAATCCCACCACTGGCCACATCTTCGCATCTTTCCCCCTTTCAGCTTTCTGCAGAGACCACTCCCTCCGTAACTCCCTGGTCAATTCATCCCTTCCCACCCAAACCTCCCCCTCCCCTGGTACTTTCCCTTGCAACCGCAGGAAATGCTACACTTGTCGCTTTACCTCCCCCCTTGACTCCATCCAAGGACCCAAGCAGTCTTTCCAGGTGAGGCAGAGATTCACCTGCACCTCCTCCAACCTCATCTATTGCATCCGCTGCTCTAGGTGTCAGCTGCTCTACATCGGTGAGACCAAGCGTAGGCTTGGCTATCGCTTCGCCCAGCACCTCCACTCTGTTCGCACTAACCAACCCGATCTCCCGGTGGCCCAGCACTTCAACTCCCTCTCCCACTCCAAATCCGACCTTTCTGTCCTGGGCCTCCTCCATGGCCAGAGTGAGTCCCACCGCAAATTGGAGGAGTAGCACCTCATATTTTGCTTGGGCAGTTTACACCCCAGCGGTTTGAACATTGACCTCCAATTTCAGGTAGTCCTTGCTTTCTCCCTCCTTCCCCTCCCCTTCCCAGCTCCCCCACAGCCTACTCTCTCTGCCTCTTACTTTTTTCTTCCCGCCCCCCCACCTCCACATCAGTCTGAAGAAGGGCCTCGAAACGAAAACGTCCCCTATTCCTTCGCTCTATAGATGCTGCCTCACCCGTTGAGTTTCTCCAGCATTTTTGTCTACCTTACATTTACGTCCAGGTCATTTATATATATCACAAACAGAGAGGTCCCAGTACAGATCCCTGCGGAAATTTACCGGCTACAGACCTCCAGCGAGAATATCCACCACAACCCTCTGTATTCTATGAATAAGCCAGTTATGAATCCCTACAACCAAGTTAATGCAAAATTAATTTAAGTTTTTAGTATTAATTTTGAATTTGGTTTCACCGGCTATTTAGGCATTTTATTTTTTGTTCACGTTAATTCATTATTTTAAATAATTTCTCTTTACGTCCCCTCTTAATCATATGTAAATTATTATATTAAAAAAATGTTTGACTACTGATCCACTTAACAATGAGAGTAGTTTCTTCTCACTTACTCAAGGAAAAATTATATTGTTGACATAAAATTACAAAATTTCACGTAACCTTCTCTATTCACAAACTTACAGTCTATCCACAATAATTTTCCACAAATATAAATGAAACAGCAAACAAAAGATATTAAATTTGCGTTACCTGTTATATATATTTAAACAAAAACTATTATTGAACACTCTCTAGAGATGGAAATCTGAAGAAGTCATGCAAGGTGTCAATTTTCTTTTTTACTCCCTCCCTTTCTATTCCCATCTGGTCTCTGATGGACCCTGGGTATAATGAACACTATAAGCTATTGCTAGTGTTACACTGGGACTCGCAAACTCTTTCCTGCAATTTCCCTGCACAGATTTTAATTGATTTGTCACTAATCAATTATTCTGATTCAAAGTCAAATGAATGATGACTGTGATCATTTCAAAATTTGAACAATATCAATTTTGCAGGCAACATCTTAAAAATTCAGATTGATGTTTTAAGGACATTGTATCAATTATTTTTAAATGTCCAGTATCATTGAACAATACAAAGGATTATATAACATCATAATTCTGAAAGACTTCCCCAGTGGGGCTGGAGGGTTTGAATTATGAGGAAAGACTGTATAGGCTGGAGCTAATTTCCCTAGAGGTGACCTTATAAACATTTATCAAATTGTGATGGCCATAGATGGGGTAGATAATCATAGTCTTTTTTCCAGGGGTGGGGGGAGTCAACATCTAGAGGGCATTGACTTAAAATTTGTGGGGAAAGATTTGAAGGGGATCTGAGGGGCATGATTTTTTAATGGAGAATGGTAGGTATATGGAGCGAGCTGCCAGAGAAAGTGGCAGTAGCAGATACTATCTATCTATCTATCTATCTATCTATCTATCTATCTATCTATCTATCTATCTATCTATCTATCTATCTATCTATCTATCTATCTATCTATCTATCTATCTATCTATCTATCTATCTATCTATCTATCTATCTATCATTATATAAAACTCTGTGGCTGCCGCCTGCCGTCCGGCTGCCTTTCTGCCTTTCGATTCGTTCCATCGTGTGATGTCACAATGCCCAATACTCGCAGATGTCCAATCGGAATGGCCGATGCACGCAGATGTCCAATCGGAATGGATCCATTTACATGTACGGCTGCCGGCTGCATTTATTCCTTTGATTCCTTGCCACGCCGAATCCAGACGCACAATCGCCGAGATCTTTTCCATTTCGGTAGAGATTTCACTTTTCTTTCTAAGTATCCGCACATCGTTACATTTCGTCGTGTTTAAGTACACCTTTTAAATCAAATCCTTCCCCCCCCCCCCCCACCCCCCAATATTTCAAAAATAAACTGGCTTCTCACCCATAGAAGCAGCCATTTCGGTAGACATTTCACTTTTCATTCCAACTATCCACTCCTCATTAGATTTTGTTATGTTTATGTCCACATTTTTCATTAAATCCTTCTCCCCCACCCCCCCCCCCCCCCCCCGCCACTCACTCATTTTGTCGCCTCCTGCTGGCCAGTGATCATAACGGCTGCTGGCGCCTGCATCTCGCCTCAAAGACGCCATTTAAAACCAGCCGCACTGCTCATTCCTGAGCCGCTTGAGTTGGAGGACCACGTCTCCCGTGGGGGCTACGGGTAGGGAACGGCTGCGTTGGGGGAGCAGACCCAACGGGTCTGCCCTTGGCCTAGTTATTATATAAAACTGTGTGCCTGCCGGCGTCCGGCGTCCATCCGTCCGGCTGCCGGCCGCCTTTCTTCCTTTGAGTCCTTGCAACTCCAAAACCAGACTCAGAATCGCAGAGATCTTTTCCATTTCGGTAGAGATTTCACTTTTCTTTCAAAGTATCCACTCCTGATTACATTTCGTCGTGTTTATGTACACATTTTTAATCAAATCCTTCTCCCCCCCCCCCCCCACCCCCCAATATTTAAAAAAAAACTGGCTTCTCACCCATAGAAGCAGCCCCAGCCCCTGGTGAACGTTCCATCGTGTGATGTCACAATGCCCGATGCTCACTGATGTCCAATCGGAATGGATCCATTTACATATGCCTTTGCAGGAGCCCCAGCCCCTGGTGAACATTCCATCGTGTGATGTCACAATGCCCAATGCTCAAATACATTGTTGCCATAGAGGGAGTACAGAGTAGGTTCACCAGACTGATTCCTGGGATGGCAGGACTTTCATATGAAGAAAGACTGGATAGACTCGGCTTGTACTCGCTAGATTTTAGAAGATTGGGGGAGGATCTTATAGAAACTCCTGATTACATTTCGTCGTGTTTATGTACACATTTTTAATCAAATCCTCCCCCCCCCCCCCCACCCACCCCCCAATATTTCAAAAATAAACTGGCTTCTCACCCATAGAAGCAGCCATTTCGGTAGACATTTCACTTTTCATTCCAACTATCCACTCCTCATTACATTTTGTTATGTTTATGTCCACATTTTTCATTAAATCCTTCTCCCCCCCCCCCCCCCCCCCCCCCCGCCACTCACTCATTTTGTCGCCTCCTGCTGGCCAGTGATCATAACGGCTGCTGGCTTGTACACGCTAGAATTTAGAAGATTGAGGGTGGATCTTATAGAAACGTACAAAATTCTTAAGGGGTTGGACAGGCTAGATGCAGGAAGATTGTTCCAGATGTTGGGGAAGTCCAGAACAAGGGATCACAGTTTAAAGATAAGGAGGAAATCTTTTAGGACAGAGATGAGAAAAACATTTTTCACACAGAGAGTGGTGAATCTGTGGAATTCCCTGCCACAGAAGGTAGTTGAGGCCAGTTCATTGGCTATATTTAAGAGGGAGTTAGATGTGGCCCTTGTGGCTAAAGGGATCAGGGGGTATGGAGAGAAGGCAGGTACAGGATACTGAGTTGGATGATCAGCCATGATCATATTGAATGGTGGTGCAGGCTCGAAGGGCCGAATGGCCTACTCCTGCACTTAATTTCTATGTTTCTATGTTTCCCTCTCATCACCCCTCTCCCTCTCCCACCCATCCCTCTCTCCCCCACCCCCCTTCCCTCTCTATCCCACCCCCTTCCCTCTCTCCACCCGCCCCCTTCCTCCTACCCCTCTGTCCCTCTTCCATCACTCCACCTACCCCTCTCCTCCTCCCTCCCCACTCTTCCACCTCTCCCCCTTCCCCCTCCACTCTCCATCCCCACTCTTTCCCCTCTCTCCCCCCACCCCTCTCCCCCTCCCTCCTCCCCTCCCTCCCCATCCCCCCTCCCCCACATCTTTCTCCCCATCCCCCTCTCTCACCCCCTACCCCGCACTCCTTTCCCTCCCAAATCTGTCCCGTTTCTTCCTCTTCCTCCTCCTCCTCCTCCTCCTCCTCCTCCTCCTCCTCCTCCTCCTCCTCCTCCTCCTCCTCCTCCTCCTCCTCCTCCTCCTCCTCCTCCTCCTCCTCCTCCTCCTCCTCCTCCTCCTCCTCCTCCTCCTCCTCCTCCTCCTCCTCCTCCTCCTCCTCCTCCTCCTCCTCCTCCTCCCCTCCTCCTCCTCCTCCTCCTCCTCCTCCTCCTCCTCCTCCTCCTCCTCCTCCTCCTCCTCCTCCTCCTCCTCCTCCTCCTCCTCCTCCTCCTCCTCCTCCTCCTCCTCCTGTCCCCTCCTCCTCCTGTCCCCTCACCCCCCCCTCCCCCCACCGGTGTGTTTGGGGGGTGGTTAATGTGAGTGTGATGCCGCAGCCCCCCCCCCCCCCCCCCCCCGCAAACGCCGTTGGGGCAACAGACCCAACGGGTCTGCACTTGGTCTAGTTACAACATAAAAATAAACATTGAAACAAATACATGGATAGACATGTCAAATGCAGGGAAAGGGCATCTTGGTAAATCTGGGCGTTAGCTGAAAGGCCTATAACCTTGCTTTATAACTCCATGACTCCGATTACAGTTGGTTTTTACATTTTTGAAACTTGCAAGGACCACAATCTACAATCGAGCCCAGTGTATATGTAGGTGTGAAGGAGTCCATTTGGCCGTCATGACAGTGTGCTCTTTGGAACTCTTCTTCCACTACTAACTTATCTGGACTTTTAAGTCTTGTTTTATATCGTGAAGCAATGATTAAAAGGAGTACAGGAAACATATGTTCCGCTTACCCAAATACTTTATTCTGGAGTTAGGGGGACAGATACTGTACTCTGTGGACATGAGTGCGGCTCCTGAAGATTGCTTCTGTCACCTAGTGGCAAAGTTGAAGACATCTCCTTCTGGCTAAGGTGCTGTAAGATATTACAGCTTTAGCATGTAGATAGAAACAAGCGCAGGTTTTCAGTACACGCCATTGCCAGTGTGGGTCTTCTTTATTTTACATAGTACACTGCGCATACTCACACATATTCACGACAATGATAAGATGATGAATATATCACATGCCACATATCACACCATTCTGGTATTCAGTTCTTTAAGTTGCAGTTAGCATTTTATGCTGTACACTATTATATGAATTATATACACTACAGGAGTAATTTAATGTGAGAAGGATAAGTGCAAGTTGTCATATTGCATGTAGAAACAATAACCAAGATTGATGTTGGAGAAACTTGTTTCAATTTATGGAACACACATGACTGTGGAAAAGGGGAGCAGTTTTATTGGAATGAGCATCACTGGAATTGGGCTGGGACCAGTGTTCCATGGAATGGAATGATTGGTGCAGCCTTTATAAAAATACAATTTATTTAAAATAAACGATGGCGGAGAGAGGTTCCTGATGAAAGGATTTTTAGAAAGTTAACCGATAGTGCAGAGTAGCAAAATGTGTAACAATAACTTGAATCTGTCAAGAGGGACAAACATACAAAAATACTTCAAATTAGAGTCATAACAGGGAAAATTGATGAAATGGCAAAACTAAAAGTTCTTTGTCTGAAAACAGGTAACGTTCAAAACAAGCTAGATGGAGTAAAAGTACAAAAATACTTGGACATAATCTAATAACCTTTGCAGATACATGATTGTAAAGGGACTAAGTTTGGGAATTAAACATCCCAGCGCACTTAACATTTAGAAGAATTGGGCAAAATGGAAAAGGTGGTGGGGTAGCCTTGATGCTAAAACAAGTATTGAAAGGCCGTTGAGAGGAAAAAAGTCGTTCTTAACTTGAGAGGAAGAAAGTTGTTCTTAACATTCTTCCTTGCCATAGCTTTCCACGATTTCGGATCAGGTCGCTTCCACAGATTAATTGTTGACTTCAGGAAGGGAAGGGACATGCATCTGGCTTCATCGGCATGGTGAGAGTGGAGAGAGTCAACAGCTTTAAATTCCTAACAACATATATCGGATGATCTGTCCTGAGCCCAGCCTATTGACACAATTACAAAATAAGATTACCAATGTCGTAGAAATTTGAGTAGATTTAGCACATCACTGAATACTCCACCGAACATCTACAGGTGTACGTTTCAGAGCATACTGACTGGTTGTTTCACCACTTAATTTGGTAATTTAACATCTAAGAATGGAGGATACTGCAGAAAGTGAAGGACTTTGCACAGTCCATCACGGGATTACATTTCAAATTACATTTCACTGCACCTTATGGTGTATGTGACAAATAAATTTGAACTTGAACTTGAATTTACTTCCCCTCCGTTGATGGGATCTTTAGGAAGCGCTGTTTCAAGATGGCAACCAATATCAACAAACACACACCAACCTGGCCATGCTCTCAGCTCACTGTTACCATCTGGAAAAATAACAGATTAAAATATTAAAATCATTACCACCAAGTTCAATCAGTTTGAAGAAAGGTCACAACCCAAAACATCACCTATCCACATTCTCCAGAGATGCTACCTGACCTGCTGAGTTACTCCAGCCTTTTATGTATTTTTATGATCATGGTCTGGTAACTGATAATTTATTGTATAGTTGCTACAAGTTGCATGTGATATGCCTGTAAATCTACAACAAGTAAGAACCTCATTGTTTTGGTTCAGTTAAATGATAATTAGAAACTCTTGCCTCTCGATTCATCTTACTGCCATTATACCTGTCCTGTTGAGATACACCTGGTATACTATGTACAGATCTTGTCACCTTATTTAAAAAATAATATGCTTGCAATTGAGGAAGCACAATAAAGGCTCACTGGATTGATTCCTAACATGAGAGGTTAATCCTGTCTCTCGTATGAATAGAGTTTAAGTAGATTGTGTCTGTATTTTTGAATTTTATAGACAGAGATAATCTCATGAAAATGTGTGAAATTCATTTGGATTTAACAAGGTCAACATGGCGATGTTTCCCCTTGCTATGATATTTAAAATCTGTTGTCTGAGTATTAGAATAAAGGGTTGGCAATTCTGGAATAAGTTGAAAATAAATGTATTTGCCCAGTCTTTGGAATTGTCTCCCCAAAAGAATAATATTGGCTCAGACACTGAATATTTTCAGGATAGATATAGATTGATGTTTACATATTGATGGAGTGAGGATTTGGGGTTAGTTCAGGGAAGTTGTTGTGTGATGGAGGATCAGGCAGCATTTGGGCAAGGAATGAACAAGTGATGTTTTGAGTCAGAACCATTCTTCAGATGTTGAGTATGTATTTTGCTCAAGATTCCAGCAATTATGATTGGAGGAGCAGACAAGAGGAGCTAAATAATCTACACCTACTTTTTTTTCTGTTGTTCTTGGTGTTGGGCCTACAGTTTACACAACTTACTTGAAAGGCAGTTCAATAAATTGAGATTTTTGCTTGTGCAAAGCAGGAAAGGAAAATAAGGTTTGAAGAGGACTTGAAATTTAGGAAGAGACATAGACATTCTCAGTGAATGGACAATAGAGTGGCAGACAGTATATTGGGTGGAAAAGTGCAGTATATTTTGTGGAAACAGGCCCTTCGGCCCACCAATCTGTGCTGACCAGCAACCATCTGTACATTCATTCTATTCCACATAGTGGGGACAATTTATAATGCCAATTAACCTACAAATCTCCATGTCTTTGGAATATGGGAGGAAACCAGAGCACCCGGAGAAAACCCATGTGGTCACAGGGAAAATGTGCAAACACCGGATGGAACCCAGGTCTCTAGGTAAGGCAGTAACTTTGTTACTGCACATATGTGCCGCCCTGGAAGGATGAATAGAAAAAGTGAATGTTTTGTTTTAGAACTGAGTAACTAGTAAACATTGGCAGAAAGAGGAATTTCAGCATACCTGAGAAGCAATAAGTGAGGTTACTCATACAACAATCAATTAAGAAGGCAAATGAAGACACAAGAGACTGCAGATCTTGAGCAAAATGCAAACTCAATGTCTGATAATTGAATCCAACCTAAAACATTGCCTATCCATTCCCTCTCCAGACACTGCCTAACCTGCTAGGTTTCTCCAACACTTAGTGTTTTGCTCTGGGAACCAAATGACTTGTTTGCAAGTGAGTTGGAGTATAAGCATTACTGAGGAGGTAAGGAGCTCCTTATATGAAATACGTGTGGGTTGGTCTCCAGGTCAGCAGAAGGATATTTTACTGCCTTGGAATCAGTTTAGTGTAGCTTCATCAGATTGGGCAAAGTTAAGAAATGGAGGCCTATACTCGCTGAAGCTTAGAAGAATGAGAGATCGCTTCTTTGGGACATGCAAGATTCAAAGAGAGATCCACTGGGTGTTTCCTTTTGCAGGCATAGAAACAGAGAGGTGTAGACACACAGAACTGCAGATGCTGGTTTACACAAAAAACACACTGGAGTAACTCAGCAGGTCAGGGAGCATCTCTAGGAAATAGGTGACCATTTGGGTCTTCCGACTCCTGTTTCTATGCCTTCAGACCTCAGATATAGAAACAGGATGTGATAAGGCATTTGGCACTATGGAGAAAAGCCATAAGACCATATGACATAGGAAAAGAACTAAGCCCATCAAGTCTACTTCGCCATTCGATCATGGCTAATCCATTTTCCCTCTCAACCCCATTCTCCTTCCTTCTCCCCGTAACTTTAGCACCCTTGCAAATCAAGAACCTATCAACCTCTACTTTAAAAATACCCAATGTCTTGGCCTCCACAGCCGCCTGTGGCAATGCAATCCACAGATTCACCACCCACCGATTAAAGAAATTCCTGCTCATGAGCATGTTCTTCATGCTGTAAATCCTGTCGTAAGTCCAGTTTTCAGTTAAAGGGCTGCAAATGTTCATTTGCTTAGCAGACTCAAAATAAAAATTGATGGAATAAGAGATATTAAAGCACAACGAAAATGTAGAGAACAGGCAGGAAGGATCAAGAGGCTGTAACTGCTTCTATGTTCTAAATGCAGAAATCCATTGATTGCTTTTGAGCTACAGCATTCTGTTGTTTACTTGAAAACAATTGATTCATATTCTGAAGTGGCTGATGTAAATGTTGGTACCCTTGCTCTTCGATAGGGAGAAATATGCTGTCAGTATGAAAAATATTTGTTAAGTGAACAGAAACAGAATGCATAATGACCACTATTAATTTATATTCTGTGAATATGTTGAACTGGTATTTACTATCAGGTGAAGTAGCTTCTATAAACATTAAACAAAAACTGATGGTGTTAGTAGGTATCTGAGTGTACCCAACCACCTGCCTCCAACACTTCCAGTAGTGGAAGAACTACTGTGAGAAGAACTGGCATTACAAGACCGAATGAGATCACCACCAAGTGACACATTCAGCGACACTCCAATGTAAAATAAACCGTAGATTGACTGGACTGATTCAGTCTGCTCAGCACATACATGTTCAAAACCATTGACAGTGAAAGCACAATCTGGAGAATAGCATTCGCAATGTTAGTAATTATAGCATTATATCACTCAGGACTATTACTCTCAACAGAGATCGAGAAGACACTTAAGATATTAATGGCTGTGGATGATTTTGCGGACATACAGAAAGACATTTATTACGTTACCAATCCCACATTTACCTGCCTCATTGGTACCTCTGGCTGGTCTTTAAATTTTCTTGCCACCACAATTCAATCAGATATGAATTTCTAATTTCGAATCACCCTGTAGGTTAGGATCTCACATTGTGTAGTATCACAAAGTAGGTAATATTAAATGTTAATAATCTAGAGACCAAAGTCTCTAACTGGTAGGAAATTACACTAAATACTTTCATTTGTGAAAGTGATTTGGTATAATTTCCAAATATCATTTAAACAGTTGCGTTTTTTTTCTATTCTTGCCTTTTAAATCATGCTCTAGTTCCTGAAATATGTTAGTTAAAAATTGTGATCCCAAGGTGAAAAGCTTTTGTTCAGACAACAGAAACAGAAATTGAAGGATTACGATTGATTCATTCTCCAAGTAAACTTGTGTAACTGACATTTATTATAAGGTGAAGTAGCTCTTGTAAATTTCATTAAACCTATGGTGGAAGTAACATTCTAACATTCAAAAACAAATTGCTTCCGATCGTAAAATAACCTGATGATTTTCTCTCTGTGGCACCAGGGATGACATCAGTTTGACAATGACTACACCAACACACTCAGTCGGGTGAACTCATGTGATATGATTTACTTATAGGGAAGGATGATAGTGATGAGAAGGTACTGGTCCATGTGGGGAAGCAGTCCCTCGTCGTCTGTGGGTGAGGGAGCGGGTGCTGATGATCTTGGGCTTACTCGAGAGGGAACAATGGCAGCTTTGGGCTTGATCCAGTGGCTCTGTCTTGGCCTCAAATAGGTTATGCTGGCTGTCTAGGGCTTGTCCCAGTGGCTCAGTCTTGACCTGGAACAGGAGGAGCTGGCTGACCTGGGCTTGTCCTGGCTGCTCAGTCTTGGCCTCGAATGAAGAGGCGCGACAATCTCAAGATTGTCCCTGCAGCTTACTCTTGCCTCGAGAGGTGCTGGACGTCTCAAACTTGGCCTGGCAGCTCCAATAACAACTAATTGGACACAGCCGTTGCTCCTTTGGCCGTGGCCTCAGCTCAGTCCAGAGTGCTGTCCAGAGTGTTTTCCAGCAGGCTGGTGCTGTCCAATGTGCTGGTCTTCCACACCTCCTGGCCTGTCTGTCCTTACTGGGGATCAGATCAGCACCCGAGGGAGAAGGTGCCGTCATACCTGTTAGAACCATCAACAACATTGGACTGATAAGATTACCATCAAAGGAACATCATCATGCAAGGATATTTGAATGTATTTTCATTTTGGCTCCATTAACTCTATTAACTTCAAGGAGTAAACCCATTCACCCACTAATATTCCCTGCAACCAATTTCCTCCACTCTCCCATCAACTCCACCAGGATTTGACTCCTCACCTAGAAATCAGTTTTGAGTTTGAGTTTTGAGTTGAGTTTATTGGCACGTGTAATGAGGTACAGTGAAAAGCTGTTGTTGCATGCTAACCAGTCAGCAGAAAGATAATACATGATTACAATCAAGCCATTTACAGTGTACAGATACATGATAAAGGGAATAACATGAATAATGTTTAGTGCATGGTAAGGCTAGTAGAAAGACAATTTACGGTGGTCAATTATCCTGCCAATTCTCAATTCTTTGTGATGCAGAGAAAAAAATGGAAGATCTAGGGGAAAGCTACATGAAGGCATTCACAAAAACAACTGGAGATTAGGATTGAATCTGGATTACTGCTCAGACCACCGAGTCAATATCATTCCACATGTGAACATGAATGAACATATTAAAGACAACAACAATATTTTATTCACCAGGTAGCCAGAATTAAAATACGGCGATTTAAAATTTAATGAAAAAAAAAACATTTAGTAGAGCTTTCATTGTTGTGAAAGTAATTTACAACAAATTCAGCAGAAACCATGTTGCATATTGAATTATTCATGTTGTTACATGTTGTCATAAAAGGAAAACTGCACATTGAAGGCTTAAACTCTAATCTGAAAGGAATTACTATAAATCAGTGAAATCACAAATCACGTCTTCATGTTTTTTTTACTGAAAACATCCTCTCACCTTAAAAAGGATTCACAACCTGAAATATTCAGGAATTAGATTTTTAATTTTTACTTTTACTAGTTAGATTTTGCTTGATTTTTTGTTAATGTTCGAAGGACTGATGAACGGATGTTACTTAATTTTGAAAATGCATTGAAACATTATGATGTGGAACATTTTGGGATTATGCAGAATCCATTCTAATTGATCTTGCTCTGAAAAAAGGAACAAACATTCTCCAACTACTTATTTGAGAATTAATTCACCAATTTATTTTGTTAATATTTAAACATGAGAGGTTTCTTTTGGAAACAGTTGGTCTTTTTGTTAACCATCTGTACAGATGTGGACTTAAATTAAGTTATTTTATCCTATATTGGAGCCACAATTTTCAACAGCATTTGAAACCACAGTCAATTAACTCACACAATGGAGTAGAACAGCTGTTTCTGGCAGAGGAACCTCCAAGCTATATTTCCACTGGTATGTGCTGCAACTGGATGATGTATCAGTGTGTAAAATTATCTTGTTTATCATCTTGTAAAAAAATACATTTATAAGTTCATAAGTTCCAGGAGCAGAATTAGGCCATTTATATCATTAAGTCTACTCCGCCATTCAATCATGGCTGAGCTATCTTTTGCTCTCAACCACATTCTCCTGCCTTCCCATAACCATGGACACACTTATAACCAAGAATCTATCAATCTCTGCCTTAAAAATATCCATTGACGGCCTTCACAATCTTCTGTGGTAATGAATTCGACAGCTCATCCCCTCTTACTCTCCTTTAGAAAGGGGATGAGGAGGAATGTATTTAATCCTTTTATTCTGGGGCAATGGCCTCCAGTCCTAGACTCTCCCAGTGGTGGAAACATCCTCTCCACATTCACTCTATCCAGAACATTGTGAAACAAAATGTATTTCTGATTCACTAAAGGTAGGCAGATTTATATGGCTGAGCTATAGGTACAAATACCCAGAAGGCAGTCCATTGCAATGTTTTCTTAAAGATAAACTCTCAGTTCTGAAGATGCCATTACGGCAAAATGGATAAAGTCATGTTTGAAATAAATGGAATTAATAGTTTATGCCATGGTCTTTCAGAATACACAAGGCTTTGATTAAATGGTATCTTTCCAGGATAGAAAATTCTTAAAGGATGCAGAAAAGAGGTCATGTTTTTTCTGATATATACTGTCTCTCCACTAATGCATTAAAATAGAAAATTTGTTAACACACATAGCCGCCAGAGGTGGCTAGTAATAATAGGCTGGTTAAGTACAAATGAACTCTGACGAGAGTGGTTAGTAATCAAGAATTCATTGATTAAATCAATATTTCTTATGAGACCATTTAAATATTGACCAGAGATCTTCACGATATATTGGATAATCATGCTGGGTGCAACCAATAATCCACCTCCTTACTTGAATTGGCTCGAAGGGCCGAATGGCCTCCTCATGCACCTATTTTCTATGCTTGTGTGAAATACACTTGGTATTTTGGTCAAATTGTTATACATCTCATCCAATAATGTAACTTTGTATAAAGCAGACTTTTGATAATCTGGTTGAAATTAGACTCAACAGCTCCCTCTGCAGCTTTCGGGAACATCTCAGAATCTATTTGTTCAACTAGTTGATGCAGTTTCATTCTTAAAGATGATTTTCATTTTCAGGATTGGATGTAACATTTTTAAATTACTGTAGGAGTCAAGGACAATCTATGTGTGCATCAATGACCTACAAACTAGCCACACTGTCTATAGTTAGGAAAGTTTGCAATTTAATTTAAGATTTCTTTGTACTTCTAATGGACAATGCACACAGGACATTTGACAAGTGCAGGACAAACAATTGTTCAGGAGTCTCTTCCATAGTTTTACATCATATTCACATGACTCAGGGATCCAGGGAGAGATAGCTAACTGGATAGAGAATTGGCTTCATGGAAGGAAGCAAAGGTGATGGTGTAAGGTTGTTTCTCGGATTGGTGGCCTGTATTTAGTTTAGTTTAGAGGTACAGTGCGGAATCAGGCACCGCACCGACCACTGAGTCCGCACCGACCAGCGATTCCCACACATTAACACTACCCTACACACAGTGTACCGCCCACCTAGTGTTGTGCTTTAGGGATGATGCCTGGCCTATTGCTGTTTGTGGTTTATATCAATGATATGGATGAGAATGTTCAAGGCATGATTTGCAGATGTCATTAAAGTGGGTAATATTGTAGATAACAAAGATGGTCATCAAAAATTAAAGTAAGATAGTGATCAGTTGGACAAGTTGGCTGAGGAATGATTATGGAGTTTACTGCAGTTAAGTGTGAGGCGTTGTATTTTGGGAAGTTAAACCAAGCCAAGATCTTCACAGTGAATGGTCGGGCTCCAGGGTGTGTTGTAGAGCAGATGGATCTAAGAGTGCAGGTACAGAATTCCTCAAAAGTGGCATCACAAGTAGATCAAGAAGGCTTTGGCATATTAGCCTTCTTCAGTCAGTGCATTGAGTATCGAAGTTGGAATGTTATACTATAATGTTATATAGTTGTACAAGATGTTGATGAGGCCATATTTGGAGTATTGTGGTCAGTTTTTGTCAACATGCCATTGTTGGGTCCCAGGTGGGACTGATCTAGATGGGACATCTTGGTTGGCATGAGCAAGTTGGACTGAATTGCCTGTTTCTATGGTGTATAAATCTATGACTATGACCCTTGGAGTCTAAAGAGCATTCCTGCAGAAACTGGCTCTCAGCCCGTAGTTGAGGTCTGCTTCTACACGATACAAACAAGACCTCCCTGAACAGGTCTGGTGCTGGCATCAATGACTGAGACACCCTGCTCTCCCGTGAGACTTATTCCCATCCCACTGTAGCAAGCCATAGCCAGTCAGCCCACAACCTTTGCCCAGGTAGTATGTTGTCTGACCCTTCAATATCTTTCTCTCATTCATGAACGATAACTGGTTCTTTCCAACTATTAAAACTGAGCAACACTAGTATTCTGAAAGTGGAAAAATTGGGGGTCTTTCTTTTATGCAACAATTATATTTTGTTCTCTTGAAAGACGCTAGCATGATAAGAAGGAAAATGAGATTATTTAAATTTGATGCATTCTTCCATTCACTGCAGAAATGCTACTACTTGTTGCATTTCAAAATTATTGTGAAAGATACAAAGCAGCCTGAGTACATGCTGCATGTGCACAGTATGTCAAATGTAAACTTCCCTTGTTAATTTAAATTGTATTATATGAGACAGCATTTTAGCTGAAGTAAAATATTGGATACCTTATGGTATTTGTTGAACTGCATGTGTAATTTAGGTGTGCATTACTGTGTGAGTGCTGCAAATGTATGAAGAAGGTTCCCCAGTGCAACGCAGGTTCATCGGATGGATTCCTGTGATGGTTGGCTTGTCTAGTGGGTAAGTACACTTGGCTTATTCACTCAACCTTATAATGAGATCTCATTGAGATACACAAAATTCTTACAAGTGTTGGCAGAGTAGGTGCAGGGATGATGTTTCACCTTGCTGAGGTGCAGGAAAGTGGTGCTGAGATTAATTAGTAGTTGTGAACCTATTCATTATCAGTCGTGAATCTATTTAATAACAGAATCGTAATAAATGCTGAATGGTCTTTTCCTCAAACGTGTTATTTTCTGCTCTACAGCAAATAGTCAGCAATGTTGCCAACTGATTTTGAATTAATTACCCAAAGACATGATTTTTGTCTTCATTAATTGAAAGCACTGCTGTTCTTTTTGGCTCTCACTCAGTCTCTCTCACATTCACACTTCCATTCCTATATCTTTGTTTGTGTTGTATGATTTTAATTTTGTTGCTTTTGCATAGCAATTTGGGTAAATAAAAGATGTGTCAAGTGAGTGCTCATGATTGTTCTTTTATTACTGTAGGCCTTCCATAATGCAATTCAACACCACCCTACCTTGTTACTGAGTTTACTGCAGCATTCTCCCGTGATGGTGTGTCGATCCTCAGTCTGACAAATTGTATGCTTGTTGATGATGGCCTTGTAAATTGTGGCCAAAAGCCAAAACCTTGGCAAATATTAATGTGTTTGATGTATCCTTGAAGCCCAGAGATATGTAGGAAGGATTGACATTGGTTAATGTGTGTTCGATGAAAAGTTGCAATGTAACGATATTACAGTCACATCAGGGTAATGATTTGCATGGTCAACTTCTGTAATATAAATTGTGTTCATACTTTAATACAAATTCACAGTCCTTCTTTTTATCAGCTAAATTGTGCTGGTGACAAAGGAACACTTGTTGGCAAAAGGATTATATTATATACTAGTGAGACATACAGTTGGCCATAGAATTGAAAGGTTCTAGACCTTCATCAATGAAGTAAGGGTGCACCGTTTGGTATGGAGAACAGAAATTTAATCTAATTCCAACAAAAACCAAATGCATTTAAATGTATATTCTAAAAGCTTTCAAATATGTTAATATGACCAATTAAGATTCAGGTGAGGTTCAGTGGAATAAGATAGTCCAGGTGAACAAGGTGTCAGTAGGAGGACATTTAGAGTGTAGTTATCACTAAAGTTTACGTCTACTTTCTTACTTTACTTCCTTCTCTAACTTCTTTTCTAAGGGGCTTTCTTTTCCCAACACTCTCTTGCACTTCACGACTCTTGCGCACTTTCTTTACTTTCCTTACTTCTATCTTTTTCTTAAAGCTCAAAAAAATGAAGCGGTACAAAAAATGTATTAAGATATATGTGTTGTGTATTATTGTAATTTACCGTACTTCTAATAAAAATAATTTAAAAATAAATTTAAAAAAAGTTTATGTCTGTAGTATAGATGAATAAGAATCAATATCCAACATAACTTTTTTTATTGCATCGAGCAGATTTTACTTGTGTGAGAGTAAGGAGGAGATACTTCAATAATGGTATGAATATTGATTTATCTAACTTCAAGTAATCCCGGCATTCCCTCTCTCTCACTATCCTTCCCCTACCCAAGTCGCAGCAGCTTCTCGTTGTCACCTAACAAACAATTGCCTATTTCCTTTATCATCATTACATTTCTGCACATCTTTCATTCATTGTTCTTTATCTCTCTACATCATCATCTATATCTCTCGTTACCCTTTTCCCCTAACTAGTTTGAAGAACGGTCTCAACCCGAAACATCACCCATTCCTTCTCTCCAGAAATGCTGCCCGTCCCGCTGAGTTACTCCAGCATTTTGTGTCTATCTTTAGAGATACTTCAATACACAGGTGGGTATATTTCCATAACATGCTTGAGAGAGATTTATCAAAGAGAACTCAGGGCATGAAAAAGGAGATAGGAAACGAAATAAAGGGAAAAAAAGGTGAGTATGATACACGACAATTAGACAAATACACGACAGGTAGTGGAAGGTCTTCTGCAACCTCCGGCAACCACCTTCAACTAGCATCACAACCGGCTTCGACTAAAAACGGCAACCTATTTTTAGTCGCGGCCGGTTTTGAATTTTTTGAAATAATCGCCGGAACATAGAAGAAGCGGAAACCACTTTCGACCAGGGAGACTGACAAAAACCTCCGGGAACCTCCGGGAACTGCACGGAAACCTTGGGTGGGGCGCAAAGTCTCCAGAGATTTCCATTCAGGTTTCCTAAGTGGGACAGAGGCATTACCTTCCGCACCCTCAAAGTCAGCTGTGGGAGGTACGCCCGGAGCACCAAAAGGCTGAATAGTAGTCGGGCGAGGAGATGGACGACGGTTCACTGGATGATTCGGATGGAGGCGACGGCTGCAATGGGTCTTCATGGCCATCTGCAGCTTGGAAGTTGTAAATCTGGAGGCTCTTGTATATCATCTCAGTGGGCTATTTCTATACATATTGTACATAATTTGGGATTGTGCTTATGTACGGTAATAATTTACTGAATTGTATGCAAAACGAGAATTTTACTATACCTCGGTACATGTGATACTGAAGAACTATTGAACCATTGAAGCATGGATTGGAAGTTGGTTAACACATAAAAATCAAAGTAGAATAAAAGCAGTCTGAAGAAGGGTCCCGATTCTAATGTCACCCATCCTTTTTCACCAGAGATGCTGCCTAATCCGCTGAGTTACTCCAAAACTCTGTGTCTCTCTTCGGGATATACCAGCATCTGCAGTTCCTTTTCACACAATAAAAGGAGCCCTTTCAGGCTGTGACTAATGGTACACCTCAGGGATCAGTGCTTGAGCCTCTATAATTCACAATCTGTACTAATGCTTTGGCTGAGTAAAATCCAGGTTTGGTAATCAAATCACATTAAACTAAGTGGAATAATGAGTCATGATGAGGAGGCAGACTTCAATATCGATGTGCTATGTGAGTGGGAAGCAACATGGCAAAGAGAGCAGCAGTGGAAACAAAGTTTGACGATCCACACCAGACAAAACAGAAATGCTGAGTATTTTATGAAGAGTGAGAGTGCGAAATGTTAGCTTTCAAATGGATCTGGGATTCTTGTAAACAGATCATTGAAAACTAACATTCAAGGGAATAGACAATTAGGAAGGCAAATGGAATGTTGGCCTTTATTGCTGTTTAGCAGGGTAGGAGAAAGTCCAGATGAGCAATAGTGATGAGGACTAGGGGCCCAGACATGTGTTTCTGTGAAAGCAAGCAAGCCTCCAGGTGCCAGGATTAAGGATATCTCACAGCAGACATAGAATATTGTGGCATGGGAGAGCGAGTCGCTCTCTCTGTAGATTATGAACTACATTCCTATTGATGACATAGGTAGGAAGAGAGATTAGGTCCTGTGAAGATAATTTAGGGAGCTAGGCAGTAAGTCAAAAAGCAGGGCTGCATTCTCAGGATTACTCCCTGTCCAATGTACTAACAAGGCAAGACATGGGAAGATAAAATGTGTGGGTAAGGATCTCGTGCCACAAGGAGGAGTCCAGGTATATGGATCATTGGTCTCTCTTCCATGACTGGTGGGACGTGTACAAGAAGAATTGGGTGCACTGACATTGAAAGGGCACCATTATCCTTGCCATGAGGGTTGCCAGTGCTACTCAAGAGGGGTTAAGAGAGTGTGGCACAATGGGGAGAGGGGTTGGGGTATTGGGAACCAGACCAGCATGTCAGCAAATGGAGTCACTAATGGGAAAGTACATATAAGACCAAATAAGTCTCTTAGGAAGGATATAGGTAAATGATTTACTGGCCAAACTGGGAAATCAACACAGTGCTATACTTTTAAACGTTTAATCTATATAGAGGACACAAGGGTAACTAACAAATGGAAGTACCAATAGCCAAATTGTCCAAATAGGGCAAAATGTCCTGCAAATTGTTGTAAGCATGTCAAATGATAGCTATCTGGATATTTTGATGCTTAGCTTTGTAAAAAGATATTATCATTTAATTGCAATTCCTGGCAAATTTTACAAATTGTTTTGCTCTGTTCTTGTTTCTCGCTTACAGCTCAGCACAATGGTACAGTTGGTAGAGCTGTTGTCTCACAGCACCAAAGATTCAGGTTCAATCCTGACCTTGGGTGCTGTCTGTGGGGAGTTTGCACATTCTTCCTCTAACTGCGTGGGTCAGAGGAAGGTGCTCCAGTTTCCACTTACATCACAAAGGTATACAGGCTTGCAGGTTAATTGGCCCTCTGTAAATTGCCCCTTGTGTCCAGGGAGTGGATATGGAAGTGGGATAACATAGAACTTAGGAGAATGGGTGATCAATGGTTAGTGTGGACAAAGTGGGCCAAACGGCCTATTTCCATGTTGTACCTTTCAATCAATTGAACCAATTATCCTATTTCATTTAATTGTAGTCTTGTTGAATACATTCACAATGGAGACATAAAACAGCTCAAACTCACCACAAATACATTGTGAGCTAAGGTATATAAAAGTTGGAATATAAACTGAATTGTTTCATTGACTTTCAAACAGTAGTAAGAAAATGACAATTTTCGTATGTGTGGATAAATAATTCTTAGTGACTTTTAAAAAAAAAATATTTTAATTTTATTAGAAGTAAGTACAATCGTATGGCACCAAAGTGCCTAATATATATTTTCATAATACATTTTATGTACAGCTTCTTATTTTTTTTATTATAATAAAGAAGAATAAGAAAAAGAAATTAGATAATAAAGGATAGAAAAACGTGAGATATATAGTGTGTGAAAAAGAAAAAAAAAGAATGAAAGAAGAAAGTTAAAGAAAAGAAAATAGGAAAAAGAGAGTAAGAAATAAAAAATAGAAGTAAGGAGATCATTATTTATAATCTTGACCATCCCTCGTCCAGTCCTGAAACAGTTAGCTTTTACAATTGTGTTGCACCATATGATTCCAAAAAGATGACAAATGGAGACCATCTCGTTATGAATTGGTCTGATTTATCTATTATGAGATTCTTAGTGACTTGAAAGTGAAAATAATGACTAAAACTAAAATTGAGAATGCAGGAATATACAGATGAACCAAGCACTCATTTGGGTTTTTTTATGTCCAAATAAAAAATCCAAAAATACAATTTATTTGGTAGTAATTTTAGCAATCTGACGATTTGTTGTTCTTGCACCAAAGGTACTTCTGTGTCTAGTTAGAGAGTAGGAAGGCACAAAGTGACCTGCAGTCAGACTGTGATGGATGGTAGGCACTGAACCCTACACCACAGGAGAGAAGTGAAGGTAAAATGGAATTAAAATAATGGATCATTGCATTGGTTATAAATATAACAGTTGGCCAACAGTGAAATATCAAAAAAAAACATTAGGTTGAAGCTTCTTATATCACAAACACTAATAGTGTTCCTTAAGCAGACAGTACTTTACATAATCTTGTCTTAATTCTGCTATATTAAGTGTAAATGGTGCATGACGCATGTATCATTAGTTTCTCAGAAGAAAATGTCCTCTGAGCATCAGAGACAGTGTAATAAATTCTTACACCTAACTTATTCATGCTGTTTTTAGTGCATCACATTGTAAGGGTGTACATGTATTTTGACACAATCACATAACAGAAAAAGTAAAGCATAAATAAACCCAGGCAGTTATATTTTAATCTCCGTCTGAGATAGTTACATTTGAATGCATCGTGTCATGGTTGTCAGAGCTTCTGAAAAGGATTTGCTAAATTTGAAATTGTGGATAGTTTGTTTAATTTCATCTAGTGTATTTTCCTCAATCGTTTCTTTGCTTTTTTGTGGATTTATTGCTATGAACCAGCTATCGATAAAGCAATGAAAGAAGAAAGAGGAGATACAATGTTCTCTTTGATTTTGTTGAATCCAAATTAGATGTAGTAACTTGTAAGTACAATAGAATTTGTTTTTAATTAAAAATTGTGCTAACGTCAGGACCGAGTTGCAACAGTGATAATTATGATATCACATGCAATTACAAATAACTACAGGTGCACAACCTTTTATCCGAAAGCCTTGGGACCAGACACTTTTCGTAATTCGTAATTTTTCGGCTTTCGGATTGGAAGATTTTTAGCGTAGATTTTAACGGCTGGCTCAGTGGTAGAGTGCTCGGCTCATATCCGCAAGGTCGCGAGTTTGCACCTCGATCCCGGTAGTTACTCGATCGCGAGTTTGAGTCTTCAATGTAGTTTTTTCTTGCAGAATAGGAGAGAATAGGGAGGGTTAGGCTGGGATCATTCTCTGCGAGATGATCTTAGTGCAGGAGACAAGTGTAGGAGAGGTGTACTGACTGTGTGGGCAGAATTTTGGAAGTGATTGCCCACCATTCTCAAAAGCCGCTGTGTCTCCCCGTCCCTCCAACTCCAGAGGAATCCGCTCCCCGATGGGCCGCTACGGCGACACGTGGCAGTTCGCCCACAGCCCGAGCTGCGCAACCCCAAGAACAAGACGTACCATGCACACCATCAGCTTCTGCCCCTACGGGGAGCGTGTTCCTCTGGAGTTGGAGCGGGGCTGGGCTGGAGTTGCTGATCTGGGATCTCCGTGCTTGCAGTGAGCCTGGGGGTCGGTGTCCCGATGAGAGGGCGCAGCTCGGGCTGTGGGCGAACTGCCACTTGTCGCCGTAGCGGCCCATCGGGGAGCAGCTTCTGGTGGTCCTGACGTCTCTCAGCTCCTGTCCAGGGGGGTGGCCGGAGACGTCAGGACCAACAGGAACCCGCTCCCCGATGGGCCGCTACAGCGACAAGTGGCAGTTCGCCCACAGCCCGAGCTGCGCCCCCTCATCCGCAACCCGGGTTCCTCTGGAGTTGGAGCGGGGCTGGGCTAGAGTTGCTGCTGGCTGTGAGTCTGTGGGATCTCCGTGCTTGCAGTCGGTGTCCCGTTGGTCCTAACGTCTCCGGCCACCCCCCTGGACTGGAGCTGAGACTGGGAACTGTACCGCCCTTGCCCCCTCCCTCTGCAACTGCAAACAACCCCACAGTTCCCAGTCTCAGCTCCTGTACAGGGGGGTGGCCGGAGACGTCACAGCCCGAGCTGCGCCCCCTCATCCGCAACCCCAAGAACAAGACGTACCTTGCACACCATCAGATTCTGTCCCTACGGGGAGCGTGTTCCTCTGGAGTTGGAACGGGGCTGGGCTGCTGCTGGCTGTGGGTCTCTGGGATCTCTGTGCTTGCAGTGGGCCTGGGGGTCGGTGTCCCGTTGGTCCTGACGTCTCCGGTGACTGGCACTGTCCTGCTGGCATCGCCGACGTGAAGACAGTGCAAAGCCTCCGCGCCGGTGCAATGGGCGGGGAGCTGGAGAGGGGAGGGAAGGGGTCACACACATGGCCGGGAAGCAGAGGGGTGTAGGTGGGGTGAAACTGAAGGGAGCGACAATCTGCTGCTGCCTGCCCGCTGAGTTAAAAAGTTCCCACGCAAGACTCACGATACACTGTGTATCGTGAGTCTACCGTGGGAACGTTTTAACTCAGCGGGCAGGCAGCAGCAGATTGTCAATTATTAACCCTCCCGCGCAATATACCCTCACCTTCTCTTTTATGAATGGGGATTTGGTTCCCCTTTCTTCGAGGACCGACCGGAGGTTCCACTGTCACCTCTGCGGGCCGCCCTCGGTGAACGTCTTCAAGGACCTTTCTTCAAGGACCGAAAAAATGTCCGCTATTCGGAGCTTTTCGTTATTTGGATCTTCGGATAAAAGGTTGTGCACCTGTATTTTGTTATGAAATATGAATTATTATTGTTCCTCAGTTATCACTGTGGGACTTAAATCTAAGGTGAGAAGGGAAAGATTTTCCCTCTATCTCTTGTTTCCCCACACCTGCAATGCACAGGGTAAAGATAAAGGATAAAGGGTACAACATTTAGTGCAAGATAAAGTCCAATCAAGTCCATTAAAGATAGCTTAAAGATCTCCAGTGAGGTAGAAGGGAGGTCAGGACTGCACCTTAGCTGGGGAAAGGCGGTTCACTTGCCTAATAACAGCTGGGAAAAAACTGACCCTGAATCTGGAGATATGCGTTTTCAAACCTGTATCTCTTGCCTAATGGGGAAGGAGAAAAGAGGGAATGACCGGGGTAAGATTGGTCTTTCATTATACTGGTGGCCTTGCTGGTTGTTGGCACTTTTGGTAATTAGCACTCTCAACTCATGACCCTTGTATAGCACGTTAATGCTCCATTGTCTTGATGCCTACGGGTGTTATCAGTGACTCTTGTCTCCAACTCTTATCTTCGAGAAATAATTGTCCCATTCCAGAGATTTTAGCACAAAATCCAGGCTGAACCCCCAGTGGATCAAGAAGGGAATGCTGCACCACTGAAGTGTCAGGCTTTGAATGAGATGTTAAACTAAAGCCACAGCTATTTACTAATTTTGTAAACTCAAAGAAATTTTGTAAATTTCAACATAAAGAAACTAATAATAGCACATAGGGAGGACCTGCAGGTGCTCATTTACACCAAAGATAGACACAAAATGCTGGAGTTAAGGGCCTGTCCCACGAGCATGCGACTCCATGCGGCAAGCGCGACCTAACGTGGTCGCTTGAGCCGTACGGCCTCGCGGGGCCGGTCCCACTTCGATCGCCGGAGCCGTATGGAGTTGTGCGGAGCTGGTCCCGACATCGCGCGGGACTCCGAAAAACTGACCGTGTTCAAAAATTCCGTGCGGCAATGGCTTGCCGGCCCGCAGCTGCCTCGACGCCGTACGCACCGCCTCGACGGGCGTGCGCAGTGTCTTGACGCCGTACGTCACGCGCAAACTTCCCGCGTACTTTGCTCGAACTTCACGTCACTCACTCGACCTCCACGCGGGTCCCGCTTCCGCTTCCGGTTTGGTCGCGCTCTCCGCATGCAGGCGCATGCTGGTGGGAACGGCCCTGTACGGGGATCACTCGATCTCCGCGCTGCCCCCGCTTCCGGTTTGGTCGTGCTTGCCGCATGCATGTCGCATGCTCGTGGGACAGGCCCTTAACTCAACGGGTCATGCACCATCCCTGGAGAAAAGGAATAGGAGATATTTCAGGTTGAGACATCTGAAGAAGGGTCTCGACCCGAAATATCACCTATTCCTTTTCTCCAGAGACGCTGCCTAACCCGCTGAATTACTCCAGCATTTTGTATCTATCTAAAAATAGCACGTTCTAAAGTAACAGGGGGGCAACGATTAATCTGGCACTCACCATCAGCAGAAATGAAGTGGAAGGACAGAGCAAGATGGGTTATTAATATTTATGCCAATCATCACTAATCTAAAAGAATTGATCCAGGATATGCCAGCATAAATCTGTCCTCATATGCCACAAATCATAATGAAAGAAATATGAGACAGCGTGAAATTTATAGACAGTCTTTCATGCTGAGCATGAAATATACTGGAAACTGGTTGTGTGCTTTCATCAATAGCTGATGGTTGTTCTGGTTAAAAATCACATTGAACATTTTTAACCTCACAGAAGCCGATACTCAGCTTCGTAAATTGATTTCACTCTTTCTTTGTGCGATCAAGTTATCTAACTTCTGTAGCAAACAGTTACAAGCTTATGCCCACTATTCCTCAGCATGCATCTCAGCTTATGGATAGACAATATATCAGGGCATGAAAAGTTATTTCTCCTTTTGTGTGTTCATAGAATTATAGAATGGTTACAATACAGACGGAGGCCATTCGATCCATCCATGGCTGTCCACCAGAGCATTTCCACACCTTTTCTCCTCTGCTTTTTAAAAATGTTTTCACATTCTTTGATGTTGGCCACTGTAAATTTCAGAGCACCCTGCACTTTTACTGCATCTAAGGAAGTAAAAAAATGTTTGACCGAACCTAAAATGTCCTGCAAATCCCTGTTGACTCAAGACGTTAGATATTAGTTTCTATTGTTTATTTTAAATAGAGCTTGTTTAATTACAAGCAGAATAGCGATATAATTGCCATCTTTAGCAAAGTATGAAAATATGTGATTGAAAAAGACGTCTGCACAATGATTCTTAATTGTAATTATAAGGATGCTAACATTTAAGGGAAAACAGGCATGGAATTATAAAACATGTTTATCCGCTCAGCATTGCAATGTGCTCCATTCATCTTGCTGCGCAGTCACTGTGATGGTGCAGCAAGCCGGCAACCAATTTCCTCTCAGCTTCTCAGAAAGAACAAAGTGATAGCTACTTATATATTTTAAATATTGATCGATGGGTAGAAATTCAGCAGCACACCACGGATAACTCGCTTACTCTTTGAAATAATGGCATTGAATTGGGGAGGCACGGTGGTGCATGGAAGATATGCCTGTGGCAGGCATATCTGCAGGCAAGATTTTCATTGTACCTATACCACACTGTACATGTGCATATGATAATAAACCCAACCTATCTTGAACTGAACCTTCTATTTTCCGAAGTTATTGACCTCTCTACTCAAGGAAACATGTTTTTTTCCTATTCACTGACTACGTTTTATGCACCTTAATTAAATTTTCTCTCAGCCTCCTCTCTTCTGACAATGGGGAAAAGGTTTAGGAATGGGACAATTAGAAACTTCTTTCATGGGGCTGACACAGACAGAATGAAATCATTGACCTCCATTTGCACTAGAATAAGTCAAACTGGATTCAGAATTATTATAGCTCCAGCTTCAGTCCTTGAAGTGTAGTTTGCAATGTGCAGTCCCTTTGCATTATCAGTATGATGGTTGCAAAATCAGACTAGCAACATTTATTGCCTTGGAACTATGGAAGTAGTTTTAGTTTCAAAATGACATCCATATTCCATGCACATTTCACTGGACTCCATCTTGCGGTGCATATTGGCACATTAGCACCAAATGTTAGAGAGCAGTGAAGCCAAATGGAATGACAATCAGTGGAAAACACAATTTTAATTTTAAAGGATATCATCATTCAAATTTGCTTTTCTCAGTACAATTTGTTATCTAATTGTTTGGAAAAGAATCGTCCCTAATTAAAATATCAGCTTGGAAAATCAAACGATCTGCAGATGCTAAAAATCTAAAATGAAAATGGAAAACGCTGGAAATACTCAGAAGGTCAGACCATATTGGTGGGTAGGATATAAAACATAAAACAGTACAGTATAGGAATAGACCCTTGGGTCCACATTGTCCATGCTGAACATGATGCCAATTAAACTAATCTCCTCTGTCTGCACATAATGCATTCCATGTATATCCATGTGCCTACCTAACAGCCTCTTAAACTGCCTCCATAATCAACTGTTTAAACAATGTGCCTCGCACATCTCCTTTAAACCTTTTCCCTCCATCTTAATGCTATGCTTTCTTGTCTTTGATATTTTCAAGAGAAACAGAGTTAATGTTTCAGGTCGCCAGTCATTCCTCTTCAACCCAAACGATCAACTCTGTTTCTCTTCCCGCATAGGAGGCCAGACCTGCTGGGTTTTTTTTCCAGTTTGTTCTATTTTTCGAACCTGTTTTGAAGGAATGCCAATGATAACATTTTACTGTTGAGTGGAATCTAAGCATTGGTGAACAAGAGAATACGATCTGACACTGAATCCAGAAGACAAACGACTCAAAGGAAAATCAAATGAAACCCACACAAACGAATGAACCTCTTTTAGTGTCACATTACATAAAACTTGATTAATGATGTGGCTTCAATAGATTTGCTGAAATAATCTGCCAACATTTCTCTGTACCAAGACAAATTATGTGATGAGAAATCACACATTAGAAAGCATTTGTGGCAAATATTTTTTTCACCAGTATGATTAAAAAATACTTCAACATGAAGTAATAGAAATATAACTAGGGTGCATTCATTTATATATGACTTGCCGAGATATTGAAAATGTACATTTGTCACTTGCATTACAGACAAGTCTATGCAGATTATGAAAAGACAATGAAGTATCTTGTCTTAGAAATCTCAATAAATTCAGTTTACAGTCACATACATTCAATATGATGTGTAAAGAGCAAAATCCAAGAGAATGCTGCCCCCTATCCATTCATTTATGCTAAATAAAAGCCTTCACGTATCATGCAATATGATCAAATATTAATAACAAATGCAATGCAGTTTTATTTTACAGTAAGTAAACCCCAGCCTCTTTCAATAAATATCCAAGATCATCATTGAATCCAGTAATGTTAATAACTTATCTTAATAAAGTATAGTACCACTGGCTGCAAGGAGAACTCTTTTGTCTGAAAATTGTCTGAAAAACAATAAAATCCCCAAATCGCAGGGTGGCAGTAAGTTTGATTAATGAAACACCAAATTGGATGCTATATCTGCTGGATAATAGTTATGAAGATAGCAGTCTAGTTTTAATCTCACCACTTAATATCCAACAGGACACAGTTGGATTGCCCCCTAAAAAACAAACACAGCATTATTAGCCTGGAGTTAACATTTGCTTATTCATTGAAAATGGGCCAGCATTAAAATTTCAAAGTATCTGAAAATTAAAATGATTTTACATAGTAGCCTCATTCTAACTTCACTCTCTGCATGCCTCAGTGGAGTGCCCAATATTTGTTTATCATGTAAAAATATTAGTTTAGTGCCACTTAAAGCTAGTCTGCGCAAATTGAAACCTGCCTGCACCTCGCATAGGCAACAACAGCCTTGGGAACCAATTGTGAAAATGAATGCACTGGAGACAAACACCTTGACTACATAAGTGTGATTTGTTGATATCTCATTGCAAATAAACATTGGATAGGTTTAGAGGGATATGAGCCAAATGCAGGCAGGTGGGATTAGTGTAGATGGGACATGTTGGTTGGTGTGGGCAAGTTGGGCTCATGGGCCTGTTTCCACGCTTATACAAAAATATATATTTTTTGTACACAAAATATCAATATCACAGTATTCTTCTTAGGTAGTTCATCAAGTTTGAGAATGACTTTCCTGTGAGATCTACTGTGGTTGAGGATGCCAGTGAGGGACCTGCAGACTCTGCCGCAGTTGAGGGTGAAAAAGTTGATCGATTGAGTGGTTGGTTAGCTTGGGATGTGGTGTAGGTCTTCTGCCTTTTCCACTGGGTTTCGGAGTACTCCCAGCAAAGGGACACGAGGGTCTCTGTGCAGTTCTAAATCTGTCTTTTCTATTTTGAGCAGCCAGAGGCTAGAAATCCCAAAAAGATGTGGGAGCTGATACATTTTTTTCAATGAGCCATTGAGAACATTCTTGAACTGTTTCCTTTGTCCACTTGGTAATATCTTGCCATGATGGAACTTGGAATAAGCTGCTAGCTTTAGGAATTTGGCATTGACTGCGCAAATGACAAGTCCTGCTCACTGGAACTAAGTGTGTGCGATTTGGGCCTCAAAGTTGTGGAAGTTTAGTTTAGTTTAGTTTAGTTTAGAGGTACAGCATGGAAACAGATCCTTAGGCCCACCGAGTCCTCGCTGACCAGTAACCACCCCTACACTACGACTATCCTACACGTGGGGGACAGTTGATCCAGGAAAGGATATTTCACTTAGCCTAGGAGTGGGTGTGAATCATTTTGCCATGACATCATTGGTGGTGGCTCTCCAGTGGCCAGAGGTGCCTGATGTAGATATTCCATGTCTCACCAGTGTCATCAGGAGCCCCTTGGAAATGCATTCAAATAGATAAGAGTCACTGTTATCTGGTAGACCCTAGTCTTGATCTTCAAACACATTTCCACAGACAGCCAATGTCTGCGCTGCCATATTGAAGGCAATAGTGAATTTTACCATTGATGTCTAACCTCCTTGAGAAATTACTATCTAAGATATGGGAAGTGGTTCACTTTTTTCCAGGTGTCATCATGGATTATTTACCATCCATTGGCAGTGTAATATAACAGGGACAGGTTAATAGCACATTATTGTTTTGCTGAACTTTGTTTGATGCAAGACCTTAAAGCTTCACTGAATGATTGACTATGACTTAAAAAATGGCCTCCAAATGTGCTCATGCACTTGAAACATCTGGGTACCACCATTACATGGTTAAGGTTGGGGTGATCTCAGTTCTGAAGAGGATCATACAGTTTCTCATTTGCCCTGTGGGTGAATGGAAAGCTTGTCAGATGTGAGGTGCAGCATTATGCCAAACAAAACTAAGAAGCACTTGGACCAATGAAGCATGTTTGTAGTGGAGCTGATGTTCTGCAAGCAACCAAATTTGAGAAGAACGGTCCAGGTTCACTTATGATAAATGGATTAAAGACATTTATGAAGTAAAAAGAGAGAATATGTCATGATTGTTGCCACTCCCTATGTTTCTTTCAGAGTTGGTGCACAGTGTTGATCTTACCCATTGTCTGTCCAGACAGACAGAATTCATCCTGATATTTAAGGAGTTGCTTGGTTTTTAATTTGTGGTAGAGATACCATTGCCGCTGACCAGCAATCGCCCATACAATATCCAACATCCAAAGCCAAGGAGGACTCTGGTAATGACTTTGTAATAAGGTGTTCATTCTTTATTTTTAAATATCCTCAATGACATTGTAAAGATAAGATACAAAGATACAAGATACATTTATTTGTCTAATGTACCAATTGATACAGTGAAATGTGTTGTCACCATACAGCCACACGAATAATAAAGAGCACAGAACATGATAGACTTTAACACAGACATCCCCACACAGCGGAATCAAAATTTCCCACTGTGAGGGAAGGCTCTAAAGTTCAGTAATTCTCCTCCGTTGTCCTCCGTTCTTCACCCGTGGTCGGGGGGCTCCCGAACCCCTCACAGTCTCCGCCATGAGCGGCCCGATGTTCAGGACATCATGCCGGGATGATGGAACTCTGACGTCAGAACGGGAGAACCACCTCAACGGCTTGGACATCCAAATTGGCCACTTCTTACCGGAGTCCGCGGCTCCCGAAGTCCCACAGGCCACGCTGGTCGGAGATTTACGCTGGCGGCGCTAGGCAAAGGGACTCAGGACTCCTCGATGTTGGTCAGTGCCGCACACGCTGGGAGCTCTCCAAACCCCAGCTCCGCGATGTTGAGCAGCAGGCCCAGCACTCTGGAGCTTCAAACGGCGATCCAGGTAGGCATCCGCCCGCTCCGCGGTGAACCCAGTGCTGCGCCGCCGCCGCTGAAGCTTTGGTCTGGTCCCCGGCAGGAAAGGCCGCGCCAATCCAGTTGGTAGGCCGCGAGGGGGGAGGCGACAGTGGGAGAATAGTCACATCCTCGCCAGGAAGTAACTGGGAAACGGTTTCCCCCCTACCCTACCCACCTCCCCACATAGAAAAACTAAAGAAACCTCCAAAACATACTTTTAAAACAGACTAAAAATTTAAAAAATATATAAAAACAGACAGAATGTAGGCAGACGCTGTCATCAATTCGGCGCCCCTAGTGGTAGTTAGTTAGGACCCAGGAAAAACTTTACTCTCCAATACAATGTCTTAATCACCCTTGTAATAAACAATGAACAGCTCTTCCCATTAATCAACTTCAAATTTACTTCACGTGGTGCTTTCAGCTTTTTTTTTTCCGACTGTGCAAATTGCTTGCTTTGAGTATTTAAAATTCCCCAAAACTGCTGGTACATCAAATTTTAGTTAAATCTGTATTTGTAAGCACTGTCTCTTCCAGCACCACTCACAGTGTTGGCACTGATATCATTCCGATTCACTTGCTGTGAGAGATGAACTGTTGAGGGAATAAATTGAGGTGAACCACTACTTCGATCTCTCCATTTCATTAAAACTTACAAGAAGGTTCACTAAAATGTATATAATAATACCATTTTTTAATAAAGACGTGGTTTTGAAAAGTACATACAAATGCAGTACTGATGATCTGTGATCTTTGAAATTGAATACACCATTGTTTGTTAGCTTTTAAGTTATTTTACTCTAGTTTAGTTTAATTTAGTTTGGTTTATTGTCATGTATACTGAGGTAAAGTGAAAAGCTTTTGTTGAATGCTAACCATTCAACGGAGAGACAATACATGATTAAAATCAAGCCATTCAGATTGTACAGGTTCACAATAAGGGAATTATGTTTAGTGCAGGATAAAGCCCGTAAAATCCGATCAAAGATAGTCCGGGGATCTCCAATGAGGTAGATAGCAAGTATATAGAGTTTCCACTGCATTGCTTAATTAATTTTACCAGTGAAATGTCTGCGCACTTTCAAGAAGTTCAAATTATTGTCATTAGCAAGGAAGGTATGGAATATTTTATAAAGTGTCCAAAATAAGTATTAATTTTACCATTTTGTGAACTTCCTTGAAAGGGACTCCTGTGCTGATATGAATTAATAAATAGTAATTACTAAGTATAAAAATTGCCAACAGGTAGCATAGGCATAGAACAAGTGTTAGGGTTTGCATTATTGATAAAGTAAGTGCCAGTAACAATGCATTCAATTTCCTTTTGATGCTCAAAATTGAATCAGCTTCCATTGCCCTCTCAGGCAGTAGGCTCAAGATCAATGCAAAATGTATTTCAAAATGTTCAACATAATGATAAAAAGAACCGTGAAACTTATGCTCCTACTCCTCATCCTCCTTCTTTCAAAAACTGTGCAATAAACCTAATCCTAATGACAACTCCTGCAGGAATACAGCAATTAAGCTGCCTCTTTAAGGGCAGTGTTAGCCAAAAGATTGAACAAGAGAGGAAAGTCTAAATGGAGCAGAGTCGTTTTGATCAATAGGGGCTTTTGGAGGGAAATAATTATTTCCTTTTAAGCAATATTGGAGTTTAGATTTGCTTTCAATTATTTTCCATGCTGAAATGTTCTTAACTTTGATATACGAGTTTCTGGGGACATTTTTACAGTGAAATGCTCACATGGCCACATTTTTCCCATATTCAGCTAAATAAATATTCATGCTATGCTGCTTATCTGAGAGAATTCGATAGGGAGAAGTACAAAAAGTACACAAAGTTCAGCTCAAACCTTTTAAACATTGAAGAGTTTGTGTCTGCGTGGCTGTGCTTCATTAGGTTTTAAACCTAATGACATTATAGAAAGACAGAAACATAGAAAGTAGGTGCAGGAATAGGCCATTCGGCCCTTCGAGCCAGCATTGCCATTCAATATGATCATGGCTGATCATCCAGAATCAGTACCATGTTCCTGCTTTTTCCCCATATCCCTTGATTCCATTAGCCCCAAGAGCTAAATCTACTCTATCTTGAATACATCCAGTGAATTGGCCTCCACTGCCTTCTGTGGCAGAGAATTCTGCAGACTCGCAACTCTCTGGGTGAAAACATTTTTCCTCATCTTAGTCCTAAATGGCCTACCCCTTATTCTTAAACTATGAACCCATCTTTCCTGCATCTTGCTTGTCCAATCCTGAAGAATGTTGTATGCTTCTATAAGATATCCTCTCATCCTTCTAAATTCCAGTGAACTTTAGCCCCGAGATGTCTGTATCAATCTATGATGTTGATGTACCACCAACAAAGAAATATGCTATCAGCTGAGTAACAGCTCTATCAGTGGTGCAGTGGATATCACAATGCTCTCTACATCTCCCTCTCATCATGTGCGTTTCTTCCAGGCACTCCACATCTCAAATCTCAGTAATATACGGGTAGATTAATTGATCACTGTAGATGGGTGGGAGAATTGATGGGAATTTGGGGTAAAATAAATTACAGGGAAAATTAGCGGAAAAATGGGATTCATAAATATTTAAGACATAGGACCATAATTAGGCCATTCTGCTCATTGGGTCTACTCTGTCATTCAATCATGGCTGATCTATCTTTTCCTCTCAACCCCATTGTCCTGCCGTTTCCTCATAACCTTTGACACTCTTACTAATCAAAGACCTATTAATCTCCATTTTAAAAATACACAAAGACTTGACCTCCACAGCAAATCCATGGCATTACATTCCACATTTTCACCAACCAGGCAGAAGGGAGAAGAGGAAATGTTCAGGGTAAAAAAAGGTCATTGATTATGTTGGCTGATGGAATGCAGACAAAGTCAATGGTGGGGAGGATGGCCTTTTTGATGGCCTGGGTTACATCCATAACTCTTTGCAATTTCTTGCAGTCTTGGGCAGAGCTGTTCCCACACCTAGCTGCGATGTTACCTGAGAGCATGCTTTGTGTGATGCATCTATAGAAATTGGTAAGAGCCATTGGAGATAGGGAAAAGTTCCTTAGTCTCCTGGGGAAGTAGAGGCAAAGGTGTGCTTTACTGACCATAGCTACGGTGCTTGGTCCAGGACAGATTGTTAGTGATGTTTACATCTAGGAACTTGAAGCTCTCAACCAATGATGAAAACAATGGTGACAGATGAAAGAAAAGAACAATGCACAAAAATTGATTTTGTCAAACATTAATTTACCCAAACATCAATAACTGTAGAAGGAAAGTGTAACTCTATTCCAAGATAAGTTCCTTTATAGGATTTTTGGCTTGCAGAAAAAGATTTGGTTCGTTTTCAATTATATCACTATATATAAATTGTTATTGGGAAAGAAGGAAAAAATAATACAAGTTTGGGCCACGGAGTTTTATTGTAAATGTGCCTATAGGATATTTAAATGGTCTGGTGGAAGCAACAAACAACTGAAACATTAAATAACAATTACTGTGAGTAATTCCTTTACCCCAAAGGTATAATTTTCATTCTGTGTTAAACTATAGTAATGGAACTAGGTAACTCTAATTAATTATATTTTAATTGAGAAACAGTTCTTACATCAATGGTTACATTTCACTCACAGGATCATAAGAACACTAAGAGACTGCTGAACACCTGAAACCTACTACATTTAATTAGATCATGGCGTTCCGAAATTCCCTTTGGAAAGAATTTCTTATGAACCATGAACATAAGAAATTTGCATACCTTTCTAACACTTTGGTTCTAGGCTCCTAGAATATTAGAGATTCTCATATCCTCCAATCAAAGTAAATACAGAATTAACCCACACAATCTGCCCACACAGCTGCTGAGACCCATTTTCTTTGAATGCATGCACCAGTTTTGCAAATACTTTTGCTATCTGGATGTAATGAAGTCAGGAGAACTAGAATTTCACAATGCAGAAACAAGGAACCTCAGATGCTGGTCTACACGGAAGGACACAAGGCACTGGAGTAACTCAGCTGGACATGCAGCATGTTTAGGGAACATGGTTAGGTGATGTTTTGGGTCATGAGCCTTCTCCTGAAGAAGGGTCTTGACCCTAAACATTACCTATCCATATTCTCCAGAGGCGGTGCCTGACCCGCTGAGTTACTCCAGCAATTTGTGTCGTCAAATATTGCAATCTGAAATCAATGTGACCACAAATAATTTTCCACCCCACAGTCTCCTCACTTTTCTTGCCTCCTGATTTTGGTGGGACCTCCAAATACCCTTTTAGAAGGCAAATAGCAATTTCAGGTTTGGCCAGGAGCTCCTCTCTTCAACAAAATCCAGTCTGATATTTCAATTAGGGAGCAGCGAAGAATAACCTTCTGATATCATGGGCAATATTTACCCGTGAACCACCTCTCTAGCTATGATTGCCTTGATGCTTGTAAGGTTTTGCTGTGCGCAAATAGTGGGAGTCTTGCTAATATTACACTGGGGCCATGTTCCACCTGTTATTGGCCCTGGGTGCCAAGAAACAGTTTTGGTCTGGACATCAGGGACTGGTAGCAGTCAGTAAATCTCTCACTAGCTCTATCTGTAATTTCAAAGAGGCCCTTTAAAGCCATTAGGATGCAAGGTTCTTCAAATTGGCATCCTTGCTCCTACTTCCCCAGTAGACAAAAATGCTGGCGAAACTCAGCGGGTGCAGGAGCATCTATGGAGCGAAGGAAATAGGCAATGTTTCGGGCCAAAACCCTTCTTCAGACTGATGTGAGGGTGGAGGGGGAAGAAGAAGAAAGGAAGAGGAGGAGCCAGATGGCTGAGGGAGAGCTGAGAAGGGGAGGAGACAGTAAGGACTACCTGAAATTAGAGAAGTCAATGTTCATACCGCTGGGGTACAAACTGCCCAAGCGAAATATGAGGTGCTGCTCCTCCAATTTCCGGTGGTCCTCACTCTGGCCGTGGAGGAGGCCCAGGACAGAAAGGTCGGATTTGGAATGGGAGGGGGAGTCGAAGTGCTGAGCCACCGGGAGATCAGGTTGGTTATTGCGAACCGAGCGGAGGTGTTCGGCGAAGCTCCCTATTCCACTGCGATTAGAGGCTGGCACATGTATGTGGATCTTAAGAGATTCCTGGATAAGAATGCTAAAAGTAAAAGGTAACTTGATTGATAATAATTCTGAGTGGCCTTTACACAATGATTCGCTTCTGGTGCGAGAATTTAAAGCATCATCACCAGTCCTGCCATCCCCACGGTATCAAACCCATATCAAGGGTGAGGGAAAGAGTGGTGGGAGATGTGGGGCGCCATTATTAAAGGTAACTAAAATGATTCATCTGTTAATTTGTAGAAAATATATTGATGCTGACAAAGAAAATTCACAGCCACTCAGAACTTAAAATAGTTTAAAGATTCATACAACATCATCAACTTCATAACATCTGTATTAAAGGGGGAAAAAAGTGGTGTATATGCTGAGTAATTCAGGGAAATAATTGTTAATGATAAAATTCCCATTCATCTTAGAGGATAAATACTTTATAATGGCTTTGACGTGGCAAGCAAACATTTCTACTTATACTGCTGCGAGTTTCTACTAAAGATGTGACAATTCAAAGAAATACCTGTCAGTAATTACTTCAACAAAGAGTAATTATGGTACAACTTTATTAACTAGGGTTTAAGGATCTCTTAACTGTGGAAATATGACAGTTAATAAAGTCTACTCTTCAAAAGTTTTAAGAATACAAATTCAGGAAGGTTCATTATAAAAATAGTTTATTTGAGTTTAGTTAAGTATTGTGATGTGTATCAAGGTACAGTGAAAAGCTTTTATTTGCTTGCTATCCAGCTGAGGAAAAGACTACAAATGAATACAATCAGGCAGTCCACAACGCACAGATGAATGATAAACGGGACAACAATCGTACCTTTCAAATTAAGCAATTATCATTATTCACCTAAATAAGCTGTTCTGAAAGGATTCAGCAATACATAAATCTTGCGTTTTTATTGGTGCCTATAATGTAAAATATATTTAATTGTTCTTAAATTTCTCATTTTTTTCGATTTAATTAATTGAATTATTTTCAAACATAAGAGATGTTCAAGATCTTTGACACTTTTGACAGCTGGTAAAGAAGAACTATGACGTAGTGGGCTGTCAAACCTCTTGAAAGGTGGAGGTAAGGGGGCTCCAGCCAGTATTGAAGTGGTAAGTATCACGGCTCGTCACTGGATAATACCTCTAGAATAATATATTATGTGGTGGTATTCGAGGAATGAACCATACTTTTTGTTGGAAGATTATCTTCAGTACAGTTGGGTCCTTTATTTTCACTGTTAGAAGTGCAATTGCCTGGAAAAGGAGGTGCAAACCTTCTGGATATTTGACAGTGATTATCAGAATATATTCTGGCAAGGATTGTATTTGGGAAAAGTACTGCATTTACTATTTGCTTCAATACATTTTTTTTAGAAATAAATAAATTGTGAACTACCGGCCAATGCTGTTGACAATATGAAATTACAGACTCTTAACCTAGTTCCTGTAGGCAAGCCGGGAAGCATAAAATGGCCATAACAAATCTCTGCCACACAGGAAGGAATTCTCTCCTGAAGTTGGGAATGAAACAAAGTTCAGGAAAAATATAATTCAAGATTCAAGATTCAAGAGAGTTTATTGTCATGTGTCCCAGATAAGACAATTAAATTCTTGCTTTGCTTCAGCACAACAGAATATAGAAGGCATAAATACAGAACAGATCAGTGTGTCCATATACCATTATATAAATATATACACACATGAATAAATAAAACAGATAAAATGCAAATAAACAGATAATGGGCTATTAATGTTAAGAGTTTTGTTTGAGTTGAGTTCAATAGCCTGATGGCTGTGGGGAAAAAGCTATTTCTGAACCTGGACGTTGCAGTCTTCAGGCTCCTGTACCTTCTACCTGAAGGTAGCGGGGAGATCAGTGTGTGGCCAAGATGGTGTGGGTCCTTGATGATGCTGCCAGCCTTTTTGAGGCAGCGACTGCGATAAATCCCCTCAATGGTAGGGAGGTCAGAGCCGATGATGGACTGGGCAGTGTTTACTACTTTTTGTAGTCTTTTCCACTCCTGGGTGCTCAAGTTGCCGAACCAAGCCACGATGCAACCAGTCAGCATGCTCACTACTGTGCACCTGTGATTCTGCAACTGCCCTTGGATTCTTTGTAACATCATCAGGATAAACAGAACTTTATCTAAGATGGAACAAAACTCATAAATGATTGACCTTATTTTTTGTTTTTTTCCAATCATATGGCTCAATACATAAACATATAATGACTAGAACATCCATTTTGTATTGACCGAATGTTGCATATGTAAGGAAATATAAATATGTAATATAACAGTGCCAAGTGAAAAATAAAATGTCCTATTATGAATTCTGTATTTTTTAAGTTTCCCATTGTAAGATTGGTACTCTATGCTCACTTTGTTTTCCTTCTTCATTTGATCTGGTTTCAAAGTATTCAAAGTATTCAAAGGTTTTTATTAGTCACATTCACATACACCGAGGTGTAATGAAGTGAAATGCTTTTTGCCATTTTGCAGCACACAAAAGAATACAGACATAACACCAATGAGAGTCTTAAACACAAAGAACATCCCCCCACAATGGCTCCCACCATGAGGGAAGGCACAAAGTCCAGTCCCCAACCCCAGTTCACTCATAGTCGGGCCTATTGATGCCTCCACAGTTGCCTCTACGGAGGCCCGATGTTCCTGGCCGTTCTCGCCGGGTGGTGGTGCTCCGGCGTCGGGAGAGTCCTCACAGCGACATGGGAACCCTGGAACGGCCGCCTCCGTACTGGAGGCCGCGGCTTCCGAAGCCGACAAGGCCGCGCCGGATGGAGCTCCACAACTGGCGATCTCGTCGCGAGATCCCAGGCTCCCGGTGTAAAGTTCGGCGCCGCCGCCCGCAGCTGGCCGCTCCACAGTCCCGCAGCTCCGCGATGTTGTTCCCGGCGGTCTCAGATCACCGGAGCTCCAGTGCGGCGACCCAGGCAAGGCATCGCCCGCTCCACAATAGCGCTCCAGCGCTGCGCCGCCGCCGAAGCCGAGGTTCTGGCGGTCCGCGACAGGAAACGCCTCTCCGGGCCCGCTGGTAGGCCGCGAGGATGGGTCGAAGCTGCAGCCCGGAGAAAAGCTGCCTCTCTCCGACCAGGTAGGGACCCTGAAAGGCAGTTTCCCCCTTCCCCCCCCACTCCTTTATAAAAACCATAGGTAGTTCAGGGAGAAAGGACCTCAATCAATCACTTAAATCCACATTCAATTATAAAACAGTTAGAATGAAAGTATAGTTGATGAAAATATACAGTACAAGCACATCACATTCAATTTAGTATTCTCCAACTACCTCTCTCCCCATACCTCTTGACAACCTTTCTGTTCCTAATGCAGGGACTCAATCCACGATGTCAACCATTTATTTGCCTCTTCAGAAGCTTCTTGTCCTGCTGACTTTCTCCAGCAGTTTGTATTTTTTTGTGACAGATTCCGTCATTTGCAGTCTTTTTGTCCTCTTGACTACTTTGTAGCTTAACTTTCCGTCAGTCTTCAATTTATCCAACAACTCAACCTCCACATTTCCTTCAGGTAAAGAATTTTAAAGATTTATGACTCCCTGAAAGAAGAGGTTCTTCCTCATATTTGTCTTAAATAGGCAACCATTCATTCTGAACTGGAGCCTATGGTTCTTAATAACCACATGAGAGCAATCATCTCTTAACATCCACACTGTCAATCTGCTTCAGAAGCTTACATATTTCAATAACATCACTTGTCATTTTTTGATACAATGAATATAGGCCTATTCTAAACAACTAATCTTCATGCATAAATCTTTCGCCCCAGGAATCAATCTAGTGTACCTTCCCTGCATTGCTTCCAATGTAAACACATCCATCTTTAAATATGAAGACTGAAATGAGTCCATTTAGTATCATTAACTCCAGGTGCAGACACAGCAGTATCCTGTAAAGTTGAATCAACATTTTTTACAAATCTCTTGCAATAAAAGAGCACATTCCATTAGACTTCCTAATCGTCACTACATGATAACTTTTAATGTTTCATGAAATTACTCCCAGATCTTTTTGCACTATACTGTAGTCTTGATTAAAGTAGATTTTGTTTTTCAAATTCCTCGCAATGCAGATCACGTTAAGTTTTCTCACATTATACTGAAATTCTCACCTTTTTTTCCACTCCTGTAACCTGTCTATATCTCATTCTTTGTCACCTCCTTGCAACTTGCTAACCCACTATTTTGGTATCATCAGCAAATTTGGCTAACATACTCCTGGTCCCTTGATCCAAGTCGCTAATAAAGAGTATAAATAGTGATACATGAGCACTGATCTCTGTCATATACCAATACATATTGATTGCCAATCCAACAATTAGAACATAGAACAAGGGACACTGAACAGCATAGTGTAGCTGAACAGCATAGCACAGGAATAGGTTTTTCAGTTCACAATGTCTGTGTTGAACATGGTACCAAATTAAACTAATCTCTTCTGCCTGAAATTGATTCATATACCTTAATTCCCTTCATATCTGCATGCCTATCCAAAATCCTATTAAACACCACCACCCCTGGTAGACCATTTCAGGCACACATAACAGTCTGTGTAATAAAATTTGTTATTTACATCTCCTTTACACTTTCCCTCTCTGGCTTTAAATCTACATCCTTGAGCAATCTGATGTTTAGGTTCGGACTATCTACCCCATAAATGCCTCTCATACATGTATATACTTTTGTTAGGACTCCCCTCAACTTCAGAAAAAAAAAATCCAACCTCATCCATCATTTCCTTATGATTAATATTCTCTAAACCAGGAGCATGCTGGTAAACCTCTTCTGCATCCTCTCCAGAGGCTCCACATCTTTTCTGCAATGAGACAACCAGAACTGCACCGCAATACTCCAAACGCGACCTGACCAGTTTTAAGAAGTTGCTACATGACTTCCTGACTTATACTTAATGCTTGATTGATGAAGGCAAGCATGACATATGCCTTCCTTACCATTCTGTCTACTATTGTTGCGATTGTCAGGGAACTATGGACTTGGATCTCAAGATTCCTCTGCACAATGTTGTTAAAGGCTCTTGCCATTAACTGCATACTTTCCCTTTCCATTCAATGTCCCAAAGTGCAACACCTCAAGCTTGCTCAAATTAAACTTCATCTGCCATTTCTCTGCACAAATCTGTAACATATAAACCTGTTTGACAGCCTTCCTCACAGTCTACACAATGACATTTGCACAGGAATAGATGACATTTTGGGTCAAGACCCTTCTTTAGACTGAGAGTCAGTGGAAAGGGAAATGAGAGATATAGACTGCACGGAGAACGAATGAATTAAATATATGCAGAAAGTAACAATGATCAAGGAAAGGTGGAGCACACAATGGTCCATTGTTGGCTGTGGGGTAGGCGATAACTGGTTATACAGACAGTGAAACTAGTATGACGACTATGGTGCGGGGAGGGACGAATAGAGATGGGATGCAAGGGTTACTTTAATTTAGAGAAATCAAAATCCATACTGCTGGGCTGTAAGCTGCCCAGCGAAATATGAGGTGCCATTCCTCCAATGTGTGTTTGGCCTCACTATCAATGGAGGAGATCCAGGGCAGAAAGGTCAGTATGGGAATGGGGAGGGCAGTTAAAGTACTGCACACCACTCTCTCTCACCTTAACAGCAGAAGGGGGGCTATGTGAGGATGCTGTTCATAGACCTCAGGTCAGCCTTCAACACGATAGTCCCCACCAGACTTTCTGAGAAGCTGCTGGAATTGGGGCTCAACACCCCCCTCTGTGCCTGGGTCCTGGACTTTCTCACCGCCAGGCCCCAGGTAGTCAAGATGGGAGGAAATACATCAAAGTCCCTCACTCTGAGCACAGGATCCCCCCAGGGTTGCGTCCTCAACCCCCTACTGTACTCCTTGTACACACATGACTGTGCGGCTAGGTTCAGCTCCAACTTTATAATCAAGTTTGCTGATGATACTGTGGTGGTGGGCCTGATCTCCGATAACGATGTGAAGGCCTACCGGGAGGAGGTGGCTGATCTGGCACTCTGGTGTCTGGACAACAGCCTCCTCTTGAATGTCAAAAAAACGAAGGAGCTGATTGTGGACATTGGGAAGGCACATCATCTGAGGACATACACACCATTGAAGATAAATGGGGATCCTGTGGACAGGGTGAGCTGCTTTAAATATCTGGGAGTCCACATCTCAGATGATCTGACATGGACATCACACGCTGCCGCACTGGTGAGTAAGGCAAGATAGCGGTTTTACCACCTCAGGCAATTGAGGAAATTCAGAGTGTCTCTAAGGATCCTCCAGTGCTTCTACTCAGTGGCTGTGGAAAGCATCTTGTCCGGAAACATCACAATTTGGTTTGGGAACTGCTCTGACCAGGACAAGAAGTCTCTGCAGAGAGTAGTGCGTTCGTCTGAATGCACTATAGGAACTACACGCGCCCCCCTGCAGGAACTATAGATCAGAAGGTGCAACTCCAGAGCCAACAAGATCATGGGAACCCCTTCCACCCCAGCAACAGACTGTTCCAGCTGCTACGGTCAGACAAATGCCTCCGTTGCCATATTGTGAAAATGGAGAGAATGAGAAGGAGTTTCATTCTCACCAGGGACTAACTTACTGTACCAATTTACTGTTGTGTGGTGTCTTTTTAAATTTGCTGTTTTTTCTTTTCTTTTTTCTTCCACAAATATGTAATGTGTGAATATGTGATTCAGTTCCATTCTGTTTTGTAGTTTTTTTGCACAATCCGCAAGCATTGCCACTTTTCATTTCACTGCACATCTCGTATGTGTATGTGACGAATAAACTTGACTTGATTTGACTTGTCATAGTAATAGCAGGTCGCCGATAAATGGATGACTGGATCCCCCTATGATAATGTCTACGACAATGTCTACAACAACCTACCTCCTAGTCGATGGCAAGCTACGGCAAGCTACCGACAATTGGTGACCATTAGGACATCCACCTACGACCACACCTATGACAACCTACGTCCACAAGATACAAGATACAAGATACATTTATTTGTCACATGTGCCAGATGGCACAGTGAAATGAAATTCCCATACAGCCATACAATAAAAATAAGGGACACAACACACTATAGAGTTTGACATAAAACATCCCCACACAGCAGAATCAGAGTTTCCCACTGTGTGGGAAGGCACCAAAGTCAGTCTCTTCCTCCATTGTTCCCCGTGGTCAGGGCCTCCCTGTGCCCTCCGCAGTTGCCACTACGGGCGGCCCGATGTTCAGGACCGCTCGTCGGGGTGTTGTAAGTCCGACGTCGGGGCTGCGGGACGTCCTCAGCGGCGTGGACACCAGAGTCGGCCCCCTCCTACCGGAGTCGGCGGCTCCCAAAGTCCGCAGGTCACGCCGGGTGGAGACTGCTGCCCCAGGACTCCACGATGTTGTTCAGCGCCGCCCGCGTTGGAAGCTCCCCGCACCAGAGCTCCACGATGTTGGAGCAGCAGCCCAACGCTCCGGAGCTCCAACCGGCGACCCAGGTAGGCATTGCCCGCTCCGCGATGACTCCAGTGCTGCGCCGCCGCTGTAGCAGCCCTGGTCCAGTTCCCGGTCCCCGGCAGGAAAGGCCGCTCCGATCCAGCTGGTAGGCCGCGAGTTGGGGGGCGAGGACGCGACTCGGAGAAATAGTCGCGTCCCCGCCAGGAAGAGACTAGGAGACGGTTTCCCCCTTACCCTACCCCCCTCCCCCACATAGAAAAGTAAAAGTTTCCCCCAACACAAGACTTTAGACTAACTAAAAATAATAAAAAAGATAGAAGCTGTAGGTAGAGGCTGCTGCCAGTGCAGCGCCCCTAGAGGGACAAGCTACGACAAGCTACGACGTGCCCCCACCCGCGCCAAGCTATGACAAGGTAAGATAATTCAGTCACTGGTACCTGGTACCTGTCGCCGGTTGACATAGGTTGAAGTAGGTAGTCGCCAATGGAATTCACCGAAGTCAGCACCGGCGACAACCTACGTCATCCTGGCGATAACCTACGTCATCCTGGCGACAGCACCCACGTCAGGCTACGATCATTGGCTTCAAGCCCACGGGCGCCGACTGTCGCCGAAAAGTTTTGAAGATTTCAATATCCAGTGGCGACCAAAAAAAAGGTACAACCCTTTGTGGACTGAGGAGACCATACAAACGACACACCGGCGACTATGTGGCATCAGCCTAGTCGCCTGTAGTCGCCTAAAAAAATAGCCTCAGTGGGACAGGGGCATTAGTTGTGTAGGATGGAACAACAGTCCTGGTGATTGCTATATTTTGTCACATTATTAACATAAATGTAAAGATGTTCGATATACCTAGTGATATCCCTTTCTAAAGAAATGATTACAATTCCAGTTAGTGAACAAAAGCATCTTTACAAACACATTTGGTTCATATTGCAATTAGTGAGATTCTGATTCTCTCTGTAGTTAATTCAAATATGGCAATTACATCAGAGATTATGTGTTGCAAAGGCAATTAGTATTCACAATGGGTTTCTCATTTTCATTGACGATTTCAAAGAAAATTCACAAATGATCGTGCATTTGCTCACTTGCTCATGAAAATATAGAACGCACATGACATCTGCTGTTGGAAAAGTGGTACAGCAGAAAGCACAAAATCCTAGCTCGCTTGAAGCAAATGTATGCATGGAAACATAGAAACATAGAAAATAGGTGCAGGAGGAGGCCATTTGGCCCTTCGAGCCAGCTCCGCCGTTCATTGTGATCATGGCTGATCATCCCCAATCAATAACCCGTGCCTGCCTTCTCCTCATATCCCTTGACTCCACTATCCCCCAGAGGTCTATCTAACTCTCTCTTAAATCCATCCAGTGATTTGGCCTCCACTGTGGCAGGGAATTCCACAAATTCACAACTCTCTGGGTGAAAACGTTTTTTCTCACCTCAGTCTTGAATGGCCTCCCCTTTATTCTGAGACTGTGGCCCCTGGTTCTGGACTCACCCAACATTGGGAACATTTTTCCTGCATCTAGCCTGTCCAGTCTTTTTATAATTTTATGTTTCTATAAGATACCCCTTCATCCTTCTAAATTCCAGTGAATCCAAGCCTAGTCTTTTCAATCTTTTCTCAAATGACAGTCCTGCCATTCCAGGGATCAATCTCGTGAACCTACGCTGCCCTGCCTTAATCACAAGGATGTCCTTCCTCAAATTAGGAGACCAAAACTGTACACAATACTCCAGATGGAAGCATTAAAATATACCATTAAAAGACTAAACCATAAATTTAGTTTGTTGAAGCACTTTACCTTTTCCATCACGGTTGTGGTTAAAGTCAAAATCTAAGGTCGGCCTGTTTTGGCTGCATATATCAGTCCTTTAATCCCCCCTCCCCCTCCCCCTCCCTTCCACCTACATTCCTTCCACTGACTTCACAATTCGCCACTCTTCTATCTTTTTGTCACACCTTATGTTTTTTTTTACTCTGGCCTTTGTCCAACCATTTGCCTAACAACTCCCATCCCCCTCTCGTGTTCACCTATTACCTGCCACACTTTGTCCTGCCCCTCCACTCTTCCAGCTTTCTTTCCCTCTTCCTTCAATCAGCCTGAAGAAGGGACTTGACTCGAAACGTCACCTATACATCTTCTACAATGATGCTGTCTGGCCCGCTGAGCTCCTCCAGCAATTGGTGTATATTGTTCCGTCCCTTCATCTAATTGTTGCATTATGAATTGGTAATGGAAGGCTGTTTTTCGATTCCACCTATTATTGTTCCTCTATCACGGCTGGGTCTAACTTCTGCAACTACCTTGAATACATGAATTGTAGCTGTTCAGGAACATGGCTCACGACTATCTTCTCAAGGATAATTATGGTGGAATAAATATTAGTCTTACCAGCGATACCCACATCTCATATATGAATGGTGGCACAGTGGCACGATAGAGCTGCTGCCTTACAGCGCCAGAGACCCAGGTTCGATCCTGACTATGGGTGCTGCCTGTACAGAGTTTGTATGTTCTCCCTGTGACTTTGTTGGTTTTCTCCTGGTGCTCTGGTTTCCTCCCACTCTCCAAAGACGTACATGTCTGTACGCTTATTCACTTTGGTAATATTATAAATTGTCCCTAGTGTGTGGGATAGTGTTAGTGTACGGGGTGATTGCTGGTCGGTGGGTCGAAGGGCCTGCTTCCGCTCTGTATCTCTGAAGTCTGATGTCTGAAGTGAAAAACAAACTTTAAATCACCAGTAGTAGATATCAAAATAAATGACTACATATTAAACATTTGACAGATCCAATAGCTTGTATTACATAGATAGCTAGGCAGATTATTTAAATGAACAAGGGACTTAGAACAATACAGCATCAGAACCAGGGCCCACAGTTTAAGAATAAGGAGTAGGCCATTTAGAACTGAGATGAGGAAAAACTTTTGCACACAGAGAGTTGTGAATTTGTGGAATTCTCTGCCTCAGAAGGCAATGGAGGCCGATTCACTGGATGCATTCAAAAGAGAGTTAAATCCCTGTCCCATGGTACGAGTTCATTCCAAGAGTTCTCCCGAGTTTTCCCTGATTCAAACTCGGAGATTTACAGTAATGGCCACTCGTCGGTACTCGGTGCTCTCGAGGACATTTTTCATCATGTTGAAAAATCTTCACGAGTCTTCCCGTGCTTACCTGCCGTTAGCGAGTCTTCCCGAGTACCTGCCGTTAGCGCTAAGAGACGTCCCCGAGCTCCGACGTACCCTCTACATTCATTCTCCGTGCTTACCACGAGTTTGATTTTTTTAAAACTCGGGAGAGCTCTTGGAATGAACTCGCACCATGGGACAGGGCTATTGAGCTCTTAGGGCTCGTGGAATCAAGGGGTATGGAGAGACGGCAGGAACGGGGTATTTACTGATTGTGGATGATCAGCTGTGATCACATTGAATGGCGGTGCTGGCTCAAAGGGCCGACTGGCCTACTGCACCTATTATCTATGTATCTATCTATGTATATGTAGCACAGCAACAGGCCCTTTGGCCCACAATATAAGTGCTGAACATGATGCCAAGATCAACTGATATCTGCCTGCACATTATCCACATGCCTCCTCTCCTTGCATATCCATGTGCCTATCCAAAATAATCTGAAATATCACCATGCACATCTCCTTTAAACATTGTCTCTCTCACCTTAAAGTTACACCCTCTAGTACTTGATATTTCCATCCTGGGTAAAATGGTTTGGGCTGTCTATCCTATCTTTGCCTCTCATAATTTAGTGTACTTCTGTCAGATCTCCCCTCAACCTCCACATTCCAGAGAAAACAATCCAAGTTTGTCCCTTAGTTAATACCCCCTAATCCAGGCATCATTCTGGTAAACGTCTTCTACACCTTCTCCAAAGCCTCCACATCCTTTCTGTAATGGGGTTACCAGAACTGCATGCAATACTCCAAATAGTACCAAAAGAATGAATGAATTAATAAAGAATACCAGAATATGCATCCGCCCAATGTATTAACTGGTGAATAATGACATCATACACAGACATTAAATGGGATTGAGCCTGACTTGATTCCTATCTGGGCTTTTGGGTTCCGAGGTGGTTGATAGTCAATGTGGAAAATGCATAGATGGGGCAGGTAGCTGATGAGGTTGGAGGATGGGTGGTTTGTGAGATGGAACAATCCTTGTGTAGTGTTTCAGATGCATGGCACTGAGCCTCCTGATCCATTCTGAGCTGTCAAGAGCCAGAGATTACTGGGAATCAATGAAAATGTTGCATTCTTCAATTTGAGCACATCTTTGAATCTTCTGAAGCATAGTCTGAAGTAGGGTCCCTACCCGTCACCTATCTATGCCCTCCGGAGATGTGAGATACCAGCATCTGAAGTTCCATGTGTCTCCTCTTTGAATCCTAGTCTGCCGGGTAGACATTGATTCATACATACAGTGTGGAAACAGGCCCTTCAGGTCAACATGCCTACACCGACCAGCATGTCCCATTTACACTAGTCCCACCTACCTGCATTTGGCCCATATCCTTCTAAATGTATCCTATCCTTGTACCTGACGAAATGTTTCTTAAACATTGCGATAATACCTGCCTCAACTACAAAAGCTCGATCCATATACCCACCACCCTTTTTTGTATAAAAGTTTGCCCCTCAGGTTCCTATTAAATCTTCCCCCCAGCTTAAATGTCCACTGATTCTCGATCCCTAATGACAGAGAACACATCAGAGAGTATTTCTGGAATCTGGATTTGAACATGTGAGTGGTGTAGACTGCCCAGTACTTCTGACTGAGTGTAACTAGACTTCATATGCTGGGGATGTTAATCTGTAAGACAACCCCCTAGTCATTTACATATCTTTAGAATGAATTTGGAGGATTTGGAGGAGACAGCTTTGGCATTTTTCTCCCTGTGCCTCGATCTGCTGAGGATATTACGGATTCATAAGAGGCACGCTGAGAGCATTAACGCATGAACTAAAATCACAAGGGTCTACATCAAAGTCTCAAATGTGCTTCAATAAATCTCTCTACATGTCACCGTCATTATAAAGTCTTTGGCTGAACTGTTGGTTTGGATAATCTAATCCTTTCTGTTTATCCATTGCATAAGCAACTAAAGTCATGACACTTCAAACAGCATGTTGACAAAAGTACCTATTTTAATGAAGAAAAAACAAAATAGCTTCAGTAGAATATGCTTTGTAATTACATGATTTGCAAATTTATCACTGAGATTGCAGAGATCTTTAGTTGTTTTTTGTGTTGTTTCTGTAGCAATACAAGAGTTGAAATCTGCATCAACTGACTGGATTTTAAATGATGTCATAGATTTAACAAAAAATAAATTCAGCTTCTATTTTGGGTGCTTTTGGATAGGCATTTTTAAAAATGTATTAGTAAGTCAGCATAAGTGAGTCAGTCAACATAAGTCAGTCATCATATGTGCAAAGTGTCCACCCAATAGAGTCAATCAAACAGCAATAATCTCTTGTGACATAGATGCTGTTGCAGGTTCCAGAACTTCTAACAGTAATGACAATGTCAAGCTGTAAGTAGGTGTGAAGTGGTGATTGGAGAGGAGTAGGTAGGGAAGAGCTCAGTCTTTGCAGACCGGAGTCAGGCTGTAAGTAGGGAGACAAAAAATGTTGGAGAAACTCAGCGGGTGAGGCGGCATCTATGGATAGAAGGAATTGGTGAAGTTTCGGGTCGAGGGCCTTCTTCAGACTGATGTGTGAAGTGGTGATTGGGGAGGAGTGGGTGGGGGGGGGGGGGGGGGGGGGGGGGGTTATGTTTCTGTCTATTGAACCTGCAGTAGAACTCGTTCAGGTCGTTGGTCAGCTGACGATTGTCCAAGGAGCAGGGGGGGGGGGGGGGTTCCTCTTGTAGCTGGTGATTTCTTGCAAGCCCTTTCACACTGAAGAAGAGTAATTATATGAGAATTTGCTCCTCAACTTCACAGTACAATACACAATAGGGGAAGGTGTAGGCCAATCGGACCTTCGAGCCACCCCCGCCATTCAATGTGATCATGGCTGATCATCCCCAATCAGTACCCTGTCCCTGCCTTCTCCCCATATCCCCTGACTCCACTATCTTTAAGAGCCCTATCTAGCTCTCTCTTGAAAGTATCCAGAGAACCGGCCTCCACCGCCCTCTGAGGCAGAGAATTCCACAGATTCACAACTCTGTGTGAAAAGGTGTTCCTTCATCTCCATTATAAATGGCTTAGCCCTTATTCTTACAGTGTGGCCCCTGGTTCTGGACTCCCCCAACATCGGGAACATGTTTCCTGCCTCTAGTGTGTCCAAACCCTTAATAATCATATATGTTTCAATAATATATCCTCTCATCCTTCTAAACTCCAGAGTATACAAGCCCAGCCGCATATGAAGGTCCGTGGGTCAGGCAGCATCTCTGGAAAAAAGGAATAGGTGACGTTTCGGGTCACAACCATTCTTCGTTCTTCTACAGTTCTGAGTTACTCCAGCATTTTGTGTCTGATTGAAGAATCATTTCAAGATGGTGACCTGAAACGTCACCAATTCCTTTTCTCCAGAGATGCTGCCTGACCGCTGAGTTAGTCCAGCATTTTGTGTTTATCTTTGGTGTATACCAGCATCTGCAGTTCCTTTATACATGCTCAAAGAAGATACAAAGTCTGGAGGAAATAGAGAATTGCAACATTAATGGAATGTTCCTTCAGAGAAAATCCTTTAAATATGATCCTGTCATAACCATCACCTCACTTTATCAGCAATACCTTGTCACAACACTTATGTTCCAGGCATTGACATCTGTTAAATTATACCAATAATTGACCTGGAGACTTCAAGGATGTTCATGTCAGCAATGACATGACAAGTACCAATGATCAATGCTTGTTTAATTTGCTCTGTTATCTGCACAGCCTTACTCCAAATCACCAGCAACTAAGACAATCAATGTCAATGTTCCAAAGGACCCTTGACATTGAGCATCTTCAGAGAGCACCTCACAGACTGCCTGGGAACTCCAAACCAACAGGAGTTGCAGAATGTCCTCAGCATCTGGACTGTCCTGAAGTTGATTGTTATCAGGGCATATGAGTAAACTCATGGATTCTCCAATATAAGCCTACCAGGACTGGGTGAATGAGAACAACCAGGATATTCTAGAGCTACAACATCACAAGCACAATGCCTTGAAACTCTCACCATAATTTAAGTGGAAAGAACTGAGTCGCAGGCACACAATGGGCAAAACACAACTGAAAAGCTGTGACCTAGATTGCAGATGGTTTATGGTAGATTAAGGGTGACTGGAGGTCCCACCAACTTGCCAATTGTCTTAACATGCCTATATTCTTCACTGCAGTTAAAACTATCAACAGCTTAAACATTTATCCTGCTGCAAACCAAGAAAAGAGGAGAGGTTAACAAGATAGGGAGGTAGGATGTGTCCACAAACAAGCGCACTAGTAATCAGCTGAGATGCTAACCTTGACTCCAATATCCTAGGCTCCATCCAACTCCACACTACCTGACCATCTCACTGTCATCATAGTGCAATTGGAATTTGAAACAAGTGAACATTAACACTTTATCTCCACACCTCAACTCTAAATGATCTGGGATGAAGATGTGTACAAGTCAGTGTGGCTTTTTAATATAACCAAAAGTACTTTACTGGCTATAAATCACCGTATATTATCCAAAGGAACTGAAAGGCATTATTTAAATGCTAATTCATTCCTCCTAAGTGTGCTTTAGCCAAGCTGTAAAGAGAAGACCTGAGGATTAGAGGTTATGCAACATTCAGATTCTGTACAGGGGGTCCATTTTATTAGAACTAGTTTGTTTTGGAATCAGGCAAGTGTCAAGCAGCAGCAGGTGAGAAATCTTGCGGTGATCAGGGCAGTATGTGCCGTGGGCTTTGGGAATCATAGGCGCAGTTTCAGCAAGTGATGTGAAACAAACTGCTTAAAAAGAAAGGTACACAAAATTGCTGGGGAAACTCAGCGGGTGCAGCAGCATCTATGGAGCGAAGGAAATAGGCGACGTTTCGGGCCGAAACCCTTCTTCAGACTGATGGGGGGTGGGGGGGGGGAAGAAGAAGGGAAAGGGGAGGAGCCCGAGGGCGGGCGGATGGGAGGGTGGGAGGAGACAGCTAGAGGGTTAAGGAAGGGGAGGAGACAGCAAGGGCTAGCAAAATTGGGAGAATTCAATGTTAATGCCATAGGGACGCAAGGTCCCCAGACGGAATATGAGGTGCTGTCCTCCAATTTCCGCTGTTGCAATGGAGGAGACCCAGGACAGAGAGGTCGGATTGGGAATGGGAGGGGGAGTTGAAGTGCTGAGCCACCGGGAGTTCAGGTAGGTTATTGCGGACTGAGCGTAGGTGTTCGGCGAAACGATCGCCCAACCTACGCTTGGGGGGAGATGGGAAGATGTGGCGAGTGGTGGGGTCACGTTGGAAGTGGCGGAAATGGCGGAGGATTATGTGTTGTATTTGCCGGCTGGTGGGGTGAAAGGTGAGGACCAGAGGGACTCTGCCCTTGTTGCGAGTGCGGGGATGGGGAGAGAGAGCAGTGTTACGGGGTATGGATGAGACCCTGGTGTGAGCCTCATCTATGGTGGCGGAGGGGAATCCCCGTTCCCTGAAGAACAAGGACATTTCCGATGCCCTGGTATGAAATGTCTCATCCTGGGAACAGATGCGGCGTAGGCGAAGGAATTGGGAGTAGGGGATGGAGTCTTTACAGGGGGCAGGGTGGGAAGACGTGTAGTCCAGATAGCCATGTGAGTCAGTGGGTTTGTAATGTATGTCGGTCAGGAGTCTGTCCCCTGCGATGGAGATGGTGAGGTCAAGGAATGGTAGGGAAGTGTCGGAAATCGTCCAGGTGTATTGGAGTGCCGGATGGAAGTTGGTGGTGAAGTGGATGAAGTCAGTCAGTTGTGTGTAGGTGCAGGAGGTGGCCCCAAAGCAGTCGTCAATGTAACGGAGGTAGAGGTCGGGGATGGGGCCCTGGTACGTCTCGAACAAGGATTGTTCAACGTACCCGACAAAGAGGCAGGTGTAGCTGGGGCCCATGCGTGTGCCCATAGCTACGCCTTGTGTTTGGAGGAAATGGGAGGAGTCAAATGTAAAGTTGTTGAGGGTGAGGACCAACTCCGCTAAGCGGAGGAGAGTGTCAGTGGCTGGGTATAGGTTGCTCCTCTGGTCGAGGAAGAACCGGAGGGCTCCGAGGCCATCCTGGTGGGGGATGGAGGTGTAGAGTGACCGGACATCCATGGTGAAGATGAGGGGGTGAGGGCCCAGAGAGTGGAATGCGTGGAGGCGGCGGAGAGTGTCTGAGGTGTCTAGAACATAGGTGGGGAGGGATTTGACCAAGGGGGATAGGATGGAGTCAAGGTATGTGGAGATGAGTTCGGTGGGGCACGAACACGCAGAGACAATGGGTCTGCCGGGAGAGCCGGGTTTGTGGATTTTGGGGAGAAGGTAAAAACGGGCCGTGCGGGGTTGGGGAACGATGAGGTTGGAAGCTTGGTCAGGCAGGGCGTGGGAATTGATTAAAAATAAACATTTTCATCTCATGGACCCAGATGGATCCATTGGCAAATATTTTTAAATTAAGCAATGCTTTGGAATTCTAAGTGCCATAAAAATGAAAGCACCAGACGATTTTTCCTTCCTCTCTTTCTGTCTGGAACACGTTAATCTTTCCCTGAACTTTACATGTAAATCCAAATGTAATATATCTTCGATTATCCAGTTTTGTTTATCTAAAGTTTGAAACACTAGTTTAATCAAAATAACTTTTTTTTAATAAAGCACTGCCAGAATGCTTAAGTGAATTGAAAATCACCACCAACATTTCTATAATTACTATTACCACCAACATTTACTTGTCAACCTAAATTTGTCTTGTCATTATTAATATCTATGAAAACAAAAGTAAGGAATCTAGTTATAAAAGGAGGAATAATATAACACTGAGGAAGTATTGTCATTTCTGCCATATTATTTTTTCACATTCTCAATATCTTTAAATAACCATAATTTTTAATTTGTGTACATAAACAGAACAGGTGTTAATTGTACCCTTTACCTCTATGTATTCTCAGTTATACCGTCTTCCCACCTTGAGTTAAATATAAATCTCTCTAATTGCATTCATAACAATGCATTTATTTCAAGAACATGGAAATACTTCATCCAGATTACTTTAAATTACTTTTTAAATGCAAATGAATAAAAGTTGGTGCGGAACTCTAAGAAATTGCCACAAATAAAGAGATTCCGGATCAACTTCAAACTACCTATAAGATACATTTAGTTTAACTCTAGAGATGAAAATTTACTAATCAGAGATGACACCATTCCATGAATTATTTTTATCAATTTTATTTTTCCACCTTCTTCATTCCTTTGTTGGGCATAAGGAAAAATATTCCTTATCATTGTAAACCCTCAGTTTTTACTGTCATTTCAGCTACCTCAAAATTCAATTGATCTGGTGTCAAACCTGTTCTATTATAACATGAAAGTAGAATTTAAACCAACCAACGCCGATACCCTGGTGAATACTGCACAAATTGCCCGTAACACAGGAAGTGTATTGCCCACAGTGTGAAACACAGGATGTGGTGCACTGATATTTATTTGTTTATTATAAATGTAGGCAAATCTCAAAATAGCACTGCTTATGGCAAGTCCATGATTATGTTGTTACAATGCACGGATGCAGTTATCACCAATAAACTAATTTAAAAGCAGCCTGCCAACAATTGTTCCAGAGACATGAGGCATTTGTTCCTTTCATAAGATACGAAAATTCCATGATTTTTTCTTTACCTTCCAGTAGCCTGCTAAATACCCTCAGTATATAAGCACATTTCTTGCTCGATACAAGGCAACCAAATTATACTGGCCATTTTAGGCCATGGCATTTTAATGGGAAATATCCAAAAAATAGTGTAATTATCATTTTCCCTCTCTGTCCCGTATTGCAATAATGACTATTAAATTGTCAGAAAGTGCTTTGCTTGATCCCAAAGTCTTGAAATATGTCATATAAATGCAAACTTTCCTCTCACTATTAAATGCCTAAAACTGCACTAACATAGATCAGTGTTGACAAAGCGGATTAAATTCAGAATGCTCATTCAGAGCATCTCCAAATTTGAATAATGACGCAGTAATTTTAGATATTGCTGCTTTTTATCTTTGAAGATGAGTTTTGAGTTCTCAGTATGTACAACATAAGAAAGTCTATTACCATTTAGAATTGATTACACAATATAAAGACTCAATTTTGAAATGTTTTATTGTTAAACATTTCATATATTACGCACTTAACTGGTTTGCAGTAAGCCCCATGAATATATCAAACTAGATAGTATTTTTTGGAGGAAATTTACCTCTGGGAAAAGATGAAACTCGTTTGGTTTTCTTTCATTTTAATACTTTATACAAAATAATCAATTCTATTTTACAACCCAAAAAATATTTTCCGTAGGCAGAGGCTGCGGGATTTTCCTTCATAGTTTTTAATTGAAACAAAATGGACTAAAAACATTCAGGAAGTCCCGTGATTGGTAAATTTTACCAATCAGTAACAATACATTATAAAAAATGTATGCACAGATATGTGCATTGTGGTGTTGTAGCTAGTTTGTTTGCGTATTTTCAGTGTTCATCTGGGAACTTACGCAGCTAAACATTAATTTAAATCAGAGCAACATCAGTCACGGACATCCAAATGATTCCTTTATCTTTTGTACTCCACTATCCGATTACAACATTAAACAACTCCATGAATAAATCTCAAGGTATTATTGACATCACATTATCATTCATGCTGGAGGTGGATTCAGATTAGACAAAAACTTTTGAAAGTGGCTAGATAAGTTAATGATAATTTGAAAATATTCATTGATCTGCATTGAAGAAGGGGAACTAAAAATATTTTCAAAATTATTATTTCAATAAGGATAAAACAGAGCTTCACTTCAATGACGAGTATGATTTCAAAGTATAGCATCTGCCACAGACTTGTGTTTATTTTCAGATCTATAGGAGTGTGACATGTCCTTGATTGGGTATGTTATGTTATGTTATGTTATGATGCAACACTGTGACATGTTGGGTAGGTTTTTCACTTTCTCCAGATAGGGTAACCTCCTACCCAAAACCTCCACTATTGTAGAGCTCAGAAAGCCATGGAAATTTGACAGCCCAAAAATGAAAGAGCAAAACACCCACTTACCCCAAGCTAAATCCCACCAACTATTAGTGCTTAGCAGGACAAAAATGCTGGAGAAACTCAGCGGGTGAGGCAGCATCTATGGTGCAAAGGAATGGATGACGTTTTGGGTCGAGACCCTTCTTCAGTCTGAAGAAGGGTCTCGACCCGATGCTGCCTCACCCACTGAGTCTCTCCAGCATTTTTGTCTACCTTCGATTGTTCCAGGATCAGCATTCCATCTTAACTATTAGTGCTTAATACATTGTGAATCTGAAGTAAATTTTTTTGGACAATTAATGTATTACCTTTTTAAAAGTGCTCTTGCATGGAAGATGCTTAATGGATTTAAAAAAAAATCCAGTTCAAAAACTGAATTATCGTCACATCATAGAACACTTTTAAAGTGTTAATAATTCATTATGCTTTGCTCTAAACCTTGCTGATCTGAACAATCAATTATTAAATTCATGTTTTTTTGGCATGCCAATCCTAAAACCAGTACAACAGAAATGCTGATTTTTCTAACCAAATATTATTAGATTTTTCTTTGCAAATTTCCTCGGGGTGTTAACTCATTGGCCATTTTCATTTCTCTGTCTGATAAACATTTGTCTCACTTATCTTACCATCTTTGTACTGTGCCTCAAGGAACTGTAACCAAAGCACTTGGAATTCTCCAGGGCTTAATTCTGCTACTGCAGAGTAATCTGTCATTGACTGTAATCGCCATTTATTTTGCAGTTGAGACCACATAGCAATGAGATCTGCTGCTACATGGACAAATAAAGAATATGGATGTTCTGTTCAAGCAGAAGTAACTCCAAGTAGAAGCTTCTGCAGAAGCAGAAATAGAAGTTTCAAGTAACTCAGGCATTCTCTCCCCTCCCCTCTTTCCCCTTTCCCCCACCCTAGTCGTCCTTCCGGATCCACTGGTTGCATCCTTGGTATCACACTCCCCAGCCTACAATGGACCATTATGGACTTCACCCTTCTTGAGGTCATCTGTTGCCGGCCCTGGTCTGCTCTGGCCTTTTCTTGCCTCCAGTTTTTTCCACCTGACCGACCCCAACTCTACTTTCAGTCTGAAGAAGTGTTCCAACCCAAAGCATCACCTTTTCCAGAGATGCTGCCTGACCCGCTGAGTTACTCCAGCATTTTGTGTCTATCTTTGGTGTAAACCGGCATCTGCAGTTCCTTCCTACACACAGAATAGAATCAAGGTTTGAGCAACGATGACAGAAGAATATACAGGGGAGGGATTGAAGGAATAAAAATGTGCAAAACAATGATCACACTAATAATATAGCAATGTTATTCACAAACCAAAAGCAAAAATAGTAGAGAAAATGAGCAAGTAAAAGACTTTATCGCATTTGCCCGGATTATGTTAGAACCCATTCAACAAACATTGGGATGTTTCAGTTTGCTCCCTATCCAAATTAATTTCCTCATTGAAGACTATTCAGTGAATATCCATGACCGGCAGAGATGGTGTCTCAGATGCAGCTTGACTCGCTACGTTAGCCCAGAACTTTGTGTTCAACACAACATTCCAGTATCTGTAGTTCCTTGTGCCTTTGAATCAATGGAGAAACCCTCATGGATGGTTCTGTTTCAAGAACAGGAAAGGCGGAGGCAACTTTTTACAGACTTTGCCAGACTTTTTACCCCAATCACAAATGCCATGATGTTTTTGGATACAACGATCATTCATTACCAATTACTTTGTGCCTATATAGCTGTCTATTATCAGTTCTTCTCTGATTGCTGCTCAATTAGATCTCACTCTAGAACTTACATTATCAGTTAAAGAATGCATTAAATGCCAACTGTGCTTTAAAACTGATAAATTGCAGTAAGTTGAGAAACTCACCCCTGGTCATTGATGGCCCACACACTATCTAATAATATCACTGCATTGGAGTTTTCTTCTGAATCTTATACCAACGATGGAATAAAGTTTGGAGGCAGGAAATAATGTACTGATATAACCATTCAGCACCACCAAACATAGATTAATTTCTAGGTTGTACTTTTGAGCCTAGCAAATCAAATGATACAGAGTGCTGGAGTTACCCAGCAGGTCAGACAGCACCTCTGGAGAATACCTGCCCAACCTGCTGAGTTACTCCAGCACTTTGTGACCTTGTGTGTATAAACCAGCATCTATAGCTCTTTGTTTCTACATATCAAATGATAAACAGACAAGTATTTATTAGCCACCTAACAGATTGGGCAGGTTGTAAATGAATGCCAAACCCTGTATAGTCCCATCCTGTGAGGATAATGAGGGATTATCCACTCTGAGATCGCAATGCTGGGATTTAAATTTAAGCAATGACCTCTGCAAAAAGAATTAGATTGAATGAGATTAATAGATATGATACAGCTAGACCACCTGATAATGAATAATGAAAATCTTTAAAACCGGAATATGTGTCAATTGGGAACTACAATAATTCATTTTTCATGAGGTTCATAAAATAGTCCCACGATAACACAATTAAAATTCACGGTGGTTACTTTTATGTTCACTTTGCCACAGTACGATTTATTTGTACTTTTCTTTTAATGTACTGTCATCAGAGATGAAGCTATTAACTAAAAATTACCAGGTTGAGTGGCAGAAATGTTGCTAATGGGAACTAGTGATAGTTATTTATCATAATCATTCATATCATAATATTCATTCAGTCCTTTAGACATCAATAATATAACTTATTCCATTTGCAGCTGCTGATAATTATTTCTTTTAATTCTATTCAGCTTTAGGACTTTCTGACATGTCACAGGGAAAAAAAACCATAGGAAAAGAAATTATACACATAAAGTACTTAACCACCTTTTAAAAAAAATGATTGTCATCCAAACATTGATGACCTTTTTTTGCTATCTGGTGTGCTGTACATGTCTAGCATATTTAAATTTCACATTTCCACTCTTTGTAGCTTTTGTTAGCACAACAAGCAATTACAGTTGTGTTCAAAAGGGAACTGCAGATGCTGGAATATCGAAGGTACACAAAATTGCTGGAGGAACTCAGCGGGTGCAGCAGCATCTATGGAGCGAAGGAAATAGGCGACGTTTTTCCGCTGCTCTAGATGCCAGCTGATTTACATCGGTGAGACCAAGCGTAGGTTGGGCGACCGTTTCGCCGAACACCTCCGCTCAGTCCGCAATAACCTACCTGACCTCCCGGTGGCTCAGCACTTCAACTCCCCCTCCCATTCCCAATCCGACCTCTCTGCCCTGGGTCTCCTCCATTGCCAGAGTGAGCAACAGCGGAAATTGGAGGAACAGCACCTCATATTCCGTCTGGGGTCCTTGCGTCCCCTTGGCATCAACATTGAATTCTCCCAATTTGGCTAGCCCGTGCTGTCCCCTCCCCCCCTCCCCTTCCTTCACCCTCTAGCTGTCTCCTCCCATCCGCCCGCCCTCGGGCTCCTCCTCCTCCTCCCTTTGTCCTTCTTTCTTTCCCCACCCCCTATCAGTCTGAAGAAGGGTTTCGGCCCGAAACGTCGCCTATTTCCTTCGCTCCATAGATGCTGCTGCACCCGCTGAGTTCCTCCAGCAATTTTGTGTACAAGCAATTACAGTTGTTTCACCTCTGATTTTCGCCCCTTGTTCTTCTGGAAATAAATGTGCCTTCATAATGAATAACTATTCCTGTCTGTTTTGTAAATTAGTTTAGTCAGTCATCCTTTCAATGTGGCTGCCATCTTTCGAACATATATACTCTTAATCTGCTGTTAGTACTTTGAGTTGCTGAGGCCACATTCAGTGCTTTGTGTCTTGTTTCACCAATCACACTTATGTCGATTGCCCAGACAATGAGTGAAAGTAAGAAAATGTAAGTAGACGTGATCCAATTGCGAATACATTTTGGTGTAATCACTTAAGGTTATGGTCAAATGCACAAAAAATTATACAATCTACTTTACTGAAGTCTAAAAGTGAATTTATGAGTTACTGAAAAAGGGTAATCCGTAATTAGCACCTCGATAACCAAACACAGGTCCGTACAATGTCTTGGCTTTAACTGTTTGTTAATTCAGAAAATGCAGCTAATTTTTATACTGAATTTGACGCAGATTTACAGCTTTTTCTCAAAACAGTGCTATACAAAAAAAAAATTTGCTTTCGCTGGTAAGAAATTACATTGTACATCCTGGAACATGAGCTAAAAATCTGCTTTTGTAAAAGCAGCCTCTCTTTTCAGTCCACATTTAAGTCAATCGTTCAGCCTTGTGTTCATTCACCCCAACACTTGAAGAGGAAGTGTGGATTTACAAAACAAAAGATATTGCAAATATCATTCAAAACGCCAATCCATTTTGCCCTGAAATCCTCCTCATTGATTCATTGGGCGTATTCAGTGCTACAGTTTGAAGCAAAGCCATCAGAAAATGTTTCACCCTTTGTAAGTTTATGTCAATGTTGAGAGTGGTAACTGGGGATGGTTTCTGCACGTGGAATCCTCAGTGGGTAAGAATCATCTGAATAAAGAAACAAGGAAAATAGTTTAAAAAAAAGTTTTAAACTTTAAATATCCCGAACCGAAAGAAGTATTAAAATTTAATTTCAGATAAACATTATAATCAAATAAATCTCTTTGTTTCCTTGACAGTTTAGTTTAGTTTATTATTGTCACATGTACTGAAGTTTTGTTGCGTGCTATCCAGTCAGTGGAAAGACTATACATGATTACAATGAAGCTACCCACAGGTTAAAATTTGAATGTTTAGTATGCTTGTTTTGCATCAATCATAATTTGTTTATCGGCTCCTATTAACAAAATAACTTTGCAAAAATATTGAATATTCACATTTGTTTGTGTTGGGCCAAAGCAGTAAGGTGCACATTAATGGTCCAATCAATTTTCAAGGTACGTTTTAATGGGGTACTTCAACTATAGGTGTTCATCGTATCTCCATTTCAAACACTTGAAAGAACTTTCTAAAAGATGAATAAAACATTATTGTTGGAAAATGACATGGTGACCAGACCACAATCTCATCATAAGGTATTTTCAATGGAATTTTATTTTAAATCTTCCCAAATGTATCTTGGAAATTACACGACTATAAGAAGACGATCAAAACAGAAATACTCAGCAGGATGTGTTGCGAGCGATGTCAACATTTGAAACATGGAAGAAGGATACAAAAGAAGAAGAAGAAGAAGTAGTGAGAAAAACAGATTTAAAGTTTCAGGTTAATTACCATGTTTCTGAAACATTAACCCTGTTTCTTTCTCCTCAGGTGCTATTTGAGTATTTTCTCTTTTCATTTCATTTTTCTAACATCTGCATTTTTATTTAAACTTTCAAATCCATAATGAACATACTGTGAATGAAAGGGTGAAACTGATCAATACTTCTTTCAGATGTTCACCTCCGTCACTATGAAACTGGTAACATAGATTGTCCATTGCTACCCCCATCCAAATCTGATGCCTTGTACATCCCCATTGAAGCCCACGACATAAAGCGCTGCTGCTGTTGAGATCCACCTCTCTAGAAACTCCTGCCAGAGTGGAAGATCACAATGGTCAGTTTGAAATTCTGTCTCAACTATTGCAATCAGAAGTGATTACCATGTGTAACTGTACATGGTAAAGTGGGACCAATAAAATTAACAGCTGATAATAATGGAGACAAGTGCATTAAGGCATCATTATGTTTTGCCATCAGAGATGTGACTCTTGCAACAATCAGTGTTCTATCATTTTGTTAAACAATAGGCATAGTTTGTTAACTATGCAATGAGCAAACAGTATGCAATGAGCAAACATGTACCTTGATTACCAAGAGGAGAAAAATTGGAAGATAACATTAATTGGCTAGATTTACACATGTTGTGAAGCCTATTCATTTTGACCACACTTGACATGCGGCTTATAACGGAACAAGAAGGAAAGTTACAATTGATTTCTAGAAGCAAATCTTGATTGTGACCTGGAGTATTGTTTGTGTTATTTCCCCCCCAACCAGCAAGATCTTAGTTTCATCAGATAAAGTACAAACATTGGAACTTATGATAACATTTGTACTTAAATAAAAACAGCGAATGCCAGAAACATGCAGCAGAGTAGACAGCATCTGTGGAAAGAGAAACAGTTAGCATTTCATGTCAATGAAATAGAGCAAAACTCTTTCCACAATGTCTGAAGAAGGGTTTTGGCCCGAAACATTGCCTATTTCCTTCACTCCATAGATGCTGCTGCACCCGCTGAGTTTCTCCAGCATTTTTGTGTACCTTCTCTTTCCACAATGTACGCTTCACCTTTTCTAAGGTGTGACTGCTACATCTACTTCTGAACGCCATTGGGAAGAGTTTGCCTTCTCTCTTGCCCAGTCTTTGACTGGAAACAATATTGCTGTTTCTCTTTCTGCACCTGCTGAGTGTTTTTACCATTTTATGTTTTTATATAAGATGGAAATCAGGATAGTTTTAAATGGTAGAGTGGATGGGGAAACAAAGGGAATACAGTATCTGATCATGAGATAACACTTAAAGTACTTGCACTGACACTGATATTGTAGATTGAGCACATTACTGGAAGAAATAAGTACAATGGGAACTGGCCAATATCACACTGCAGATCAAAATGGTAGAAAAGTAATATATTTGGAGGCAGTTGTGCCATTGCTATAATTAACACTGTGAGATAATTCAGAGAAGCCAAATCAATAATCACACACGAATAAGCTTCAGGCAACAAAAATGCATTCACTTCATTAAATTTTCACCAATACGACAACATTTATGGAGGTTTGCTTGTAATACTGTCACAATTCTGAAGAAAATGTGGAATATTGCAGTTTGTACTTTATTTTGTTTTGTAAAATACAATTATTTTTACCAATTACAAATTAATGATCATACTCTCAAGGAATATTGTGGTAGTTTTGTGGGTCAGCTTAATTGGGCAAACTGAACAGATGACAGGTTTAACTTTCTTGTTCTCTAACTTCATAGTCAAGTGTCAACAGTGTTTGTTTTCCATATATACTGCATGAACTATGAAATTCTTATTTGCTGCAGCTTAACAGGCCTGTTAATGCAATAGCACACAAATAAATATACAATAACCAATAATACAATTAATTCATAATTAGTGATACGAGGTAACCAGACCACAATAATGCAAAATGGAAGTCTGTAGTGCAACTAAAACAAAATCCGTGGTGGATAATAATTGTTGAGGTGATGTTGAGGTATTCTGCAGTGTTCAAAATTCTGATGGCTGCTAGGAAGAAGCTGTTCTTGAACCTGGAGGTCATAGTTTTTGAACTCCTGTACCTTGTTTTCGAAGGTAGTGGTGAAATTAAAGCATGGCTAGGGTGGGTCTTTGATTATAGCTGCCTTTTTTAGCCAAATCCTCCTATAGATCCCTTTGATGGTGGGGATGTCAGTACCCATGACGGACTGGGTAATATCTACCAATCTCTGCAGCCTCCATCATTCTTGGGTTTTCTTATTAGCAAACTAGGCTGTGATACATCCAGTCAGTACGCTCTCTATTGTATAAGAAAGAAATGCAGATGCTGGTTTAAATCGAAGATAGACCCAAAATGCTGGAGTAACTCAGCGGGACAAGCAGCATCACTGGAGAGAAGGAATGGGTGACGTTTCGTGTCGAGACCCTTCCTCAGACCTGAAGATCTGAAGAAGGGTCTCGACCCGAAACCGTCACCCATTCCTCTCCAGAGATGCTGCTTGTCCCGCTGAGTTATTCCAGCATTTTGTGTCACTCTCTCTTGTACACCTGTAGAAGTTCAATAGGGTGTTCGGTGAAATCATGAATTTCATCAATCTTCGACGAAAGTAAGGCCATTGACAAGTTGAATTGTAATTGCTAAAAACCATGAAAGCTAAAGATTTATGATATTCTTAAAACAGTGTTTCGATCTCCAAAAATCTTGTCAGAGGCAAATTTGTGAATTGTGTTTATTCTGCATAATGTTTATCAGCAAAATTCATTTTTCTGGATATCAACGATATTAGCATAAGAAAATATTTATTTCTTCCATACTAAATTTTAAAGCATTGAACTAATTTCTTCTTATAAAATAAATTAAATAGAAGCTTCAAGCTGTTCAGTTAACAGTCTCTCTTACGTTTGAATCGGATATACAAAAGATCAATTCAGTTTTCAACAATGGAAAACATTTTTGCTGTAAATGCATACAAAGTCTCTGATAAAACATATTCTTTAATAATATTGGATCTGCATACACATGGACACTTACCGTGCTAAAATATCAATGCAGCAACTGCAAACTATTTATTGTTTCTGCAAAGCAAACTCTCACCATCATCTATGCCCCCAAATGATAATCCCCATCACTTTCCTACCGGATTTCTCCTTTATTATGATGAAATATAGTACTATTTATAAACTAATTTGAGGTTTTAAACCACACAAGCTTTCCCGTAGGAATAGTCAATGTATACTTAGTAGATAGTCTTTTCTCCAGTCTCCATTTTTCACTATATTTCACTCCACAGCCACAAGGTGGCCCCATCATTCAGAATGCACATGGAATGATGCTTCGGTTTTACTCATTCAGTCAACGTGTCATACAGCAGACACAGGTCCAGCGATCCAACTCGTCTAAGTCAACCGTCAAATTTCCTTTTACAATGATCTTACACCAATCATACTGTATGTTTTCTCTTCCCTTTCCAAACAAATTCCCCAAGCTTCTCCTGCAGACCCGACCAACTTGCATGTATTTCAGACATGAGATGAAACTAGAACACGTTCGGGAAATCCATGGAGTATAGTGGGAAAGTACAGACTCCACATAGATATCAATGGAGGCTGGGATTGAACCTGGGTTGCTGGAGCTCAGATGTAACAGGTCTACATGCACTGGGACATTTCCAATTCCACATTTCCATCAGAAGTAGAAGCAAACTGGAAATACCTGCTTTGTTGGGCAGATTTATGATTTTTAGGATTTTTTTTTTTTTCCACTTAGCCTAGGGTAACAACTGATCAGAAATACGGCTGAGAATCAAAACAGAATTTCTGCATGAGAAAGCATGTGGAACTTGGTTCCTAAAACTGACACATTTTAGACATGTTATGAGCATAATACACATTGCGAATATTTGCTATCACACAAAGATGCAGACTCGCATCTTATAATGTGATCTCAGCATTGAGAATCTATTTCATAGATTCCACCGGGTGGTGCTTCGATGGCAGCCTCGCCTACAGTCTGTCTGTCCTTTTTGTCTTTTTTTTTGTTATTTGTAGTGTTTACAAAGTATGTGGTAATGTTCTCTGGTTTGTTTTATGTGGGGTGGTGAGCAGGGGGGGTCCGGGGAAACCTTTTAAAAATTCTCTTACCTTGCCGGAGATGCGATTGTTTTCCGGATCATATCTCTGGTCACTCTGTGGCCTAACATCATGGAGCTGGAGGCCTTGATCGGGACTGACTTTGAGCCCCACCATAGTGGACTTACCATCGGAGCCGATTCCTTGCCTGGGATCGACGCTCCAACTTTAACATCAAGGAGCTTGCAGTCTCAGGTTGAGACCGACGTCGGGAAGCTCCAAAAGCCGCACGACGTTCGACTAGCCCCGACCCGGGGTAGATCGCCCGGCGCTTGGAGCAGAGATTCCCCCCCCCCCGATGCAGGAGCTTGATCGCCCCGATGAGGAGGCCCATCGCCGGCTACGGGAGTAAGATTGTCGCGTCAACGGAAGGTTAGAGGCCCCCGACTGCTGGAGGACAAAGAAGGGAGAGAGTGAACATTTTTTCGCCTTCCATCACAGTGAGGAATGCGGAGGAGTCACTGTGGTGGATGTTCGTGTTAAAATGTGTTTTGGTGCTTTTTATGGTATGACTGTATGGCAAATCAAATTCCTCATATGTTGCAAAATATACTTGGCTAATAAAGTATGATTATGATTATGATGATTATGATTATGAGTGTGCATGTCTTGAACTTTGATTTATATCTCTATTATTTTCCAAACTATGACTATAATCTTTGCACCATTTTGCTGTTGCACTACAATCTTTGCATTGTTCTACTGTTTTACATTTGTCGTGTATTTATTATTATCATGTATACTGTGTACTGTATAAGTTACACATGAACAAATAACTTCATTGCAGCTTGGTGTATATGACTGAATCTGAATCTCATAATATAGCTATCTAAGGCTTTAGTGCAACTGTGGAGGTAAAATGGAAGGCTTTCTCAGAAACCTATCCCAGTTTGTAGCAGTATACATGTGAACCAGTGGTGTTATGTTGTTGTGGGGTGATTCATTTCATTGAAAGCCTGGGCCTAAGCCATCAGTAGTGACTTCAGCTACTCTTAGACTCCGTGGTGGATTACACCAGGAGAGAACCTGTGCAGCACAAACTTCTCAGACTGGGAAACCTGCCCAGAGTGCATGCCAGATAATGCAGCCTCACTTTAAAGGACCAAAAGAGATCAGATGCAAGCGGAACCTCTTTCAAAATGAGACACAAAATGCTGGAGTAATTCAGCGGGTCAGGCAGCATCTCTGCAGAAAAGGAATAGGTGACCTTTTGGGTTGAGACCCTTCTTCAGACTTCTACAGTTCTGAGTTACTCCAGTAATTTAGTTTAATTTAGTTTAGAGGTACAGCGCCGGATCAGGCCCTTTGGCCCACTGAGCCGCATCAACCAGTGATCCCCGCACACTAACACTACCCTACACACATTAAGGACAATTTACAATTTTAGCAAGGCTAATTAACTTACAAACCTGTACGTCTTGGAGTGTGGGAGGAAACTGGAGAAAATCCATGCAGGTCACGGGGAGAACATGCAAACTCCATACAGACAGCACTTGTAGTCAGGATCGAATCCAGGTGCCTGGCACTTTAAGACAGTAGCTCTACCACTATGCCACCGTGCTGCCCTATGTTCAGTGTGTCTATCTTTGGTGGAAACCAGCATCTGCAGTTCCTTCCAATACATTATTTTAAAATGAAATTGTTTACATCCCTTATAATATTTTCGAGCTATTGAGTGTTTTACAGTATTCCACCTTACAAAGATGAGAATCATAGTCATAGGGAGATAAAATATGGAAACAAAGCCTACAACTGTCGGAGTTCACATCAATTCCAGGAGTAGCTGAAGTCAGTACTGCTGGCATAGCCCCAGGTTTTCAATTAAATGAATCACAGCAACATAACATCACTGGTCAGCATGTTTACTGCAACAGACTGGGATGAGTTTTGGAAAAGCCTTAATATTGTACCTCCCCTGTGGCATCATAACTATACAACAAATAGCTGCATTCAGATTCAGATTCAAGGCAGTTTGCCATTGATCAACCAACTGTTTATAGTGGTCTTTTGTGAATTCCAAGTTTTAATTTCCCCATATTCTTGCTGACTTCCTCCAGTTTACACCAATCACTTCCACACTAGAAGCAGTTTGCAATGGTCAGCTAACATACAAAACCGCTCGTCTTCAGGGCATAGGAGGTAACTGGAGCACCCGCAAGAAACACTGGCATTCATAAGAGAACCTGTAAACTCCACATTGACAGCCCCTGAGGTCAAAGTCCAACCCTTTCTCCGCATTATAGGCAGCAGTTCTACAGGCTATCTCCCTGTGCAGTTTAAAAGGAATTATTACATTCTGACAAGTCCCTGGTATTTTTGAACGTTTGTAATTGCCATAGATGGCGGCATGGTGGCGTAGCGGTAGAGTTGCTGCCTTAAAGCATTGTAGTTTGTATGTTCCTCCTATGACTTGCATGGGTTTTCTCCAGGATCTGTGACGGCGGAAGTGGCGGCGCTGCCTTGCAGCTGCGGCTCGCCTGCAGTCCGTTTGTCTTTTCTTTTTTTGTTTTCTTTTGTCCCATTTTTACAGTTTATTTTGGGTTATTTAGTTGTGTATGTGTGGGGGGGGGGGGGGGGGGTGTAACATGTTTTTTGACTCTTCCTTCGGGGGGGGGATGCGACCTTTCTTGCCGTATCCCCTCGTCTCCGTGTCCATCTGCGCTGAGGCCTATCGCGGAGCTGGCAGCCTCCAACTGGGACCGACCTCGAGGCTGCGGAGGCAGAGCCAGGACTTACCAACACGAGGCTGGCCAACTTCGGGGCTGTGGTTGCGGTGTGACCCAACTTCTACCCGACTTTGGAGCCTCGGCCGCGGGCCAGTAGACGACATCGTCGGGAGCTCACAGGTTGGTGACCTGTTTTTCCGGAGCTCCCGCAGCTACAGCTGCGTCCGCTGGACTGGAGGGCGGCAGCTTCGACCGCCCCGGGCCGCGGAGTTTGAACCGGCCTGTTTGCGGAGCTCGGATTCAGCCGCGGGACTTGCACACTATCACCCGGCGGGGTCGCAACATCGGAGGCTAGGATTGCCTCGGTGCAGAGGGAGAGCAAGGAGGGAAGAGACAATGACTTTGGGACTTTAAACTGTGTTGAGTGTTTGTTTTGTTATTATTCTATGTTATGACTGCAAGGCTAAACCATTTTGTTGCACTGAAAAGTGCAATGACAATAAAATTGAATCCAATCCAATCTCTGGTTTCCTTCCACACTCCAAAGACGTCGAGGTTTGTAGGCTAATTGGCTTTGGCAAATGATTATAAATTGTCCCGAGTGTGGGTAAGATAGTGTAAGTGTGTGGGGATCACTGGTCGGTGCGGACTCGGTGGGCCTAAGGCTTGTTTCTGCACTGTGAATCTAAATTAAACTAAACTAAAACTAAGATATTCATCCAACATTCCATAATAGTGACACATCAGCCAGTGAGCCCAGGGGTTAAGAAGTAAATGGGGTGGAGAATAGGAGGGGAATTGTGGAACAGCCTCATCAGGTAGCTAACCAGTTCACCGAGTCAGCCTACACTGAGGCCACTCCTGAGCTGCATTCCATCATGTCAATTGTGCCAGAGGCAATGTTGGAGGAATCGAGGTGACCCTGAACCAGGCCGGCAGCAGCCTCAGAACAGCAGAATTACCGTCTCTCCCCTCTAACTAATACATCAATCTGACACTTGAATTCCTTTCTTTACTTCTTATTTGTAAATCAAACACGAATGATCCCAGGAATTAGTAGGTTAACCTATGATGAGCAGTTGTTGGCACTGGGCCTGTACTCACGAGTTTAGAAGAATGAGTGGGGACCTCACTGAAACATACAGAAGAGTGAAAGGCTTGGATAGAGTGGATGTGGAGAGGATGTTTCCATTAGTGGGAGAGTCTAGGACTGGAGGTCATATCCTCAGAAATAAAGGACATTCTTTTAGGAAGGAGATGAGGAGAAATTTATTTAGTCAGAGGATGTTGAATCTGTGGAATTCTTTGTCACAGAAGGCTGGGGAGTCCAAGTCAGTGGATATTTTTAAGGCAGAGATAGATAGATGTTTGATTAGTACAGGTGTCAGAGGTTATGGGGAGAAGGCATGAGATTGGGGTAAGGAGGGAGAGATAGATCAGACTTGATGGACTGAATGGCCTAATTCTACTCCTGTCACTAATCACCTTATGTCCAAACAAGGATTTCACCAAATCTAAGCACAAGAACATTGCCACAATACAAGATTAAGCAACGTTTACCAACTAAGAAATATGTTGCATGGATTTATTTATATAATAAAAAACAAACCATTGCAAAAGACCAAGTGTCAACCAAATTAAACTCAGCACGGTCCAATGCACAAATTGCTTTACAAATAAATAGTCAATGTTATGCTTTCATTAACGGATAATGTAAAATAGTCCATCTTTATTGAACAACAGGAGAGGTTATATTATCTGAAATTTATTGTAATTTCCCCTCCAATATTTAATTTCCATTTTAATGCTATTTAAACGATAGCTGCGTGCATGATTCCTGAAAGAGAATAGTATTCCTTTTAATGCAGCTTTAGATTGCACTGTGAATTGACAGCCAAATACATTTAATTAATAATGTTATTTAGAAATAAATTAACTTCCAAGAAGGACTATGTGCCATAAATTAACTGATTTTTTAAGCATTCGTAAAGAATTCATGTCTAGTCCAAGGGATGTAGATAGAGAACAATTTAATCAAAACTCTTCCACTTTATTCCTTTGCTGGTGCCCCACTCTCAGTCTCCATCCAGTTTCTCAGCAAAAAGCACTGATTCTTTCTGATCAAAAATCACAGTGTCATGTACGTGAGTATTTTGATCTTGAGAGAATGGGCCAAAACACGGTGAAATTGTGCATTATCTAAGCTCAAGAGATGAGGCAACTTGGTCTGACAGACATTCTCCAGACTGGTCTGGAGCTAGAATGGACAAATGTCTTCCATATTATTGCCAAGTTTCATTGAATATATTTCTTATGTCCTCACAGTCTTGCTCGGGAATATTTAATGATCTTCTGCTCTCTGAGCATCCACAAATGTAAACTACCAAAGAAATGTCTTTCATTGACAGGACCAAATAGGAGGCTAGTCAATTTTCGACTGCCATATTGGATCTGACCAACTTCTCATGCGACGTAAGCAGAACATTTAGACTGTGATGAAAGAATGAGGGAATAACAACAATAACAAGCACTTTAATTAATGTGAAGAAAAGAATTGCAGATGCTGGTTTAAACCAAAGATAGACAAAAAAAGCTGGATTAATCAACGGGTCAGACAGCATCTCTGGAGAAAAGGAATAGGTGACGTTACAGGTCGAAACACTTTAGTGTGCTATTTATACAGAGCAAAATATTCAGAGATGCTTCAAAAGACCAACAGCGGACAAAATGGCACTGATACACAAGGAGATATTAGCTTGGTCAATGAGGAATTTTTTTAAGGAGTATTTTAAAAGCAGAAAAAAAGTGGTAGTGGGAATAGCTTGGCGATAGAAAACACAGCTACATTTGGTAGAATGAGTATATTGGAGAATAATCAAGAAGCTGAACAAGTAAAAATGCAGGAAGCAGACGGCAGTTATGTTGGATGACAAGGGTGGAAAAGGTTCTCGGAAAACAAGATTGGGAATTTTAAGATCAAATAATTGTTTAACTGGACGCCCAACTACGCCTTCCTATGGAGTTTATGAACGATAGGATGGCAGTGACATGCCAGATACATAGAATATGAACATAGAAGATGGCAAGAACGGAACTCACTATCAAAACATGGAGGGGACGGGGACACCATTTTTTGGCGGCCACGCGCGCATGCGCACACTCACAAACACGCGCGAGGCTTCGGAGGCTCAATCCAGCGCTAATAATGGCGATTTTAAAATCGGGATCACAAAAACTTGGGGGGATGTCCTCCACCTCTCAAAATATGGGGGGGGGGGGGGGGACCTGTCCCCTCTGGCCCCCCCGGGTTTCCGCCCCTGGAAGATGGAATAGTACAACACAGGAACATGCCATTTGCCCCATAATGTCTGTGCCGGACATGATGCCAAGATAAACTAATCTCATCTGGTTGCTCATGATCTATATCCCTCCATTCCCTGCATGTTCGTGTGGTCATCTAAAAGCCACTTAAACATCTTCATTGTTTTTTCCTCCACCACCACTCTTGGCAGTGCGTTCCAGGCATCCACCACTATCTGTGCAAAATCTTCTCCTTTAAACTATGTCTTTCTCATAGAGCTAAGCTCTCTCGGTCTTTGACATTCCCACCCTGGAAAAAAGATTCTCTCTGTCTACCCTATCTATGCTTCTCATATTTTTAAATACATCTATCATTGTTCACTCAGCTCCAGCGTTCCAGTGAAATCAATCCAAGTATGTCCAACCTCTTCTTGTAGCTAATATCCACTAATCCAGGCATTAGATTTGTCAGGTCTAGCAGCAAATAATGTTGTTGAGGGAGGTTGTGTTTGGGCAGATGAACTGAAGCCTCTTGATGTGGGAAAATATTAGGTAACTTAATGCTGAGTAACTCTGGCAACACTTTGATACAATGGCTTGAATTTTCTAGGGAATTATTTTAAATGTTTATGAAGGTTACACAAGGCAATGACATTTGTGTTTCCATGCATATGTATACAGAAGAGAAAATCCAGAAGATATTGTCAATAATTTCCACTGAGACATTTATCTGTGCTCATGGACCATAGAATGGGTTCAGGACACTTGATAAAATGCCATTGTGAATTTTTTTTGCATTGGGAAGTACAGTTGGTAGAGCTGCTACCTCATAGCGCCAGAGATCCAGGTTCTATCCTGACCTCGGGTATTGTCTGTGTGGAGTTTGTACATTTTCCCAGTGACCACGTGGGTTTCCTCTGGGTGCTTCAGTTTCCTCCCACATTCCAAAGACATATGGATTTTGTAGATTGATTGGTCTCTATAAATTTCCCGTAGTGGGTTAAATTGTCCAGCAAATTTTTAAAAAATAAACTGGGAACGGCAGTCAGATCGAATTTTCTTCATCAGCTAGCAGCCAGAGGAAATCCGCCTCTGACAGGCGAGACTAATCTGCATTTTAATCGCGCCCCCCTCCCCTCAAAGGCGCCAGAGTTGCACGCACGGCCAGTGGCAGAACTGCAGCACTGCTGAAGGTAGGGTTTGTAACATCGCTACTTTGTACCTCAGAGTTGTGTCTAATTGTGAGAACATTGCACTATTAGTTAACATGAAAAAACACCTTTATAAATTGTACCCAGAATTACACCATTTTGTTTTTAATTTAATGTTTTCTAAGGATTTACTTAATATATAGTTACATCTTACATGTAGCCATGGGCTACTGGTTGTGTAATTAAATGTTATGAATGTTAATTAGGAGCTGAAGATTGCTGCAGGCTTATTAGTAATCAGTAATTACTGTATGTGGAACTTTACTAAAACTTTACTAGATTGCCGAATGTGTGCCCCAATGCTTCTAGATGAGAGGGGAAAGATTTAATTGGAACTTGAGGGGAAAACTTTCTATACAGACGGTAGAAGGTATATAGAGCGAGCTGCCGGAGGATGTATTTGAGGCAGGTACAATAAAACTATTTAAAACACATTTGAATAGGTAACTGGATAGGAAAGGGTATGGACCAAACAAAGGCAAATGGGACCAGCTTAGATGGGACATCTTGGTCGGCATGGACAAGTTGGGCTGTATGATACATTAGCAACAATCCAAGTAAGATTAGTCTCCATTTAAGTAATACCAGCATAGCCCTGACCTTCTAGTCTAACTAAAACCTGGATTACTGTCCAAGGTTGCTTGCAGACTGAAGAACCTTCCAAGTGACTTCAAACTGCAAGTGATGTGAAAGTGTTGCATGTTCTTTGATATCACCAAGTCTATCTGGCCAAGTGTGAGTCATATTGAGGACCTGCATCTAATTTAAAGGGCCTGTCCCACTTAGGCGACTTTTCAGCAGACTGTAGGCGACTGTAAAGTTTGCGGCATTCGCCTGAGAAACCAGAAACTGGAACGGCGACTGTCAGAGTGGATCACACACACACACACAAACACAACGCAAAGGCAGGGGCCAGGGAAAGCGTGGGAGCGCTGTCTGAAATCCACACGGTGCAAAGCCAAGGTGATACAGACACACACCGCGATGAACAGGAAGGTTAAGACGGCTAGCACAGTTTACAGTAAGTCCTTTAAAAGAGGGGGGAGGGGGGGGGGAATGGAGAAGGGGGGAGAAGGAGTGGAGACACTTTTAAGAAGCCAGACAACTTTTAATAAGCCAGAGATACACAACTGTGAAGTTCGGCAGGCATTTAACATTACCAGTCGGTTTTCTTTGGTTCTGAAAACTCGTGCTTAAGTTTTTTTTTCCCCAATGAGCCAATGAAAATGCCCGGTCAGCAAAGGCGATTAACTAAAACTACATACGACTACCTCGGCCACCCATAACTACATGGCGACCCCACTACAACTGCACCTACGACTACAGCATTATCGATTTTCTCCATGGCGACCATGTTGAAAAATTTGCGGCGACCATATTGAGGCCGTGACTAGTTCCCAGAATACGGGAACTCCTCTCGTGACCATGAAGTAGACTCACCAGAGACCACCAGCGAACATGTGGCGACCATGTGGCGATCATGAGGTGAGTGCAGAGTCTCCTGCACTCGCCTAAAATGTCGCCTAAGTGGGACAGGCCCTTAAGGATGAGTGCAACCAACACATGATGGTTATGGATAAATTTCAATCATGCAGTGTGCATAAACATTTCACCAGACCGTTGAATTTATTACCCATGGTTTACAGATAGTTAATTAATACGTAGCCGCAAGGAACAGTGGAGATAGGGTGGAAAATCTGTATTTCAGTGTGTAAACAAAATAGCAGAAACAGTGAATGGGATTTGACACACATACACAGCATACATTAACTCTGTCAGCTGCCTTTGAATCAAGGCCAAACAGATGTGATTAGCAGGATATCTGCAAGGTTTCCAAGTCACCAACACATCCCAAGAGATACAACTGCCACAATTCAACTCTTATTACTCAAAAGAATACATAAAAGTTGGCAGATGTCAGCAACATCTAAATGTCACAAGGTAGCATTAACTAGTATTGGACAGAAGGTTACTCGATGAGGGAGGTGGTGTTATTCTCCTCCATCTCTTCCTTTCCTTCATGTGAAAGGAGGTGCAACCTAATTTAACAATGCAGCCTTCACATTACACACCATCACAACAAGACTTTCATTCAAAATAAATGTCGGTATTTTACAGAATACAATTTGGCACAGTCATTTAGCCCATGGGAAATACAAATTCTAAAATTATCTCATAAAAATGTGTTCTTTTTTGATACTACTATCTGGAATTTTCACAGGACACTTGAACCCTGCCCTCAGGCGATGTATATCTGTAGACAGCGGTGCCCAAAATCACATCCAAAATTAAAATACATGTCCGCATAAACATGCACATGGCACACGCTGCTTTGATAATCAAATCTGGCTCTTTATGATGCTTGGCTCTCACTTTCTTGCCATGGAGTGCAAGCCCTCAGTGGCTGCCACTGCCCACCCGTTATAAGAAAGTTAATTAGATGCATGGTGCTGACATTAGAAAGAACAAACATGGGTTAATCTGACATTGCCATGCTGGCACTTGCACTTGCGGGCCATTGAACATAGGTTTTAAAGGCTGGACTACACTAAAAACACTGTTTTAAAGGCTGGATTACTATAGCAGAGGAAATATGTTATTCCTGAACCACAATTTTGAGAACTTGCCCCACTGAAGCATTACCATTCCATACATATTTTCCTTGACCCATCTGCTGCAGTAAAGCTCATATGCGGTGGTGCAAAATAATCTAGAAGTATCTTTGTTAGTGTTTTGTCGTGTAAAACTAATTTTAACAAGACACATTTAGCTTTGATACAGCTAAATTTATCAGGGCCTTTTTAGCTGAAGCTAATAACTCCCCAAACTAATGACACGTTTCAGTTTAATCTTGTCTAGCGGAAACTCATTATTCTTTAGACTTAGCCAAATGATTTTGGTTATCTAAACACCATTGACCCTGCATCTATGGCCATCCAAACGCTTCAATGAAAACGGTCTTTCATTGTAAGTAATATAATTTCCCACCTAATGAGTCATGCAAAAATGTAAATAGTGTTTTTCAACATACATATAAGTAGAACACTAGGCTATCAGTAGTGTTGAAGAGTTTAAAATTGAAGGAGATCTGGATTAAATGTTTTATTCATTTCAACTTCCTAATTATTAATGGGTTCTCTGGCTCTTTTAACAGTTCCAGCGCAAAAACAAAATGGTAGATTGCTGCAGTAAAGATCAAGGATGATTGTAGACACAAGGATCTGAAGACAAAAATGCTGGAGAAACTCAGCGGGTGAGGCAGCATCTATGGAGAGAAGGAAATAGGCAACGTTTCTGGTCAAAACCCTTCTGCAGATGCTGGTTTACATAAAAAGATACCAAGTGCTGGAGAAACCCAATGGGTCAGGTAGCATCTATAGAGAAGAAAGATAGGCAACGTTTCACATTGTGACCCTTCTTCAGACTCTTTGGACCCATCTTTAGGCTGGTTGACTGAATTTTGTATTTAGATAAATACAATTGCAAACTGATGTTATGAATATCAGATATTGTTACTCAAAATAAGAACAACATATCCATTATCTTCCACACCAACCTTTGGTCACAATTGATGTTCCAGTCAAGTTTTTTTAATGCTTTATGTTAAGTGTATCAGATTTATTTATCCCACAATTAGGAAAACTACAGGGATTATTCTTTGTCACATACATTATAATTTATATTTATAAAATAACTTTGCGCATTGAACTCCACCTCCAAAATTCATTGCCCTGACTTCAATGAACTAGGATTTCATGCATGTAAGGAGAATCTTACACTCATGTGTTACTTTACACATTTTTAAAATGTCCCCAAGGTTGAAATTCTACCCCGTGCTATCTGAACAGCAAGCAGTGTAAGTGATTGTCACTTCTCCTTTGAGTCTATCCTACAAGCTTCCAGCTGGCCAGCAAAGCTAAATATAAATCTTGTCCAAGTCAGGAGACTTGCCAAGTCTTTGATATGAGCTCCATCATCCTTTGCCAACTTCAAATACTGTACATGAGCTGCTGAGAGGTCAGATCAAATGTCTGATGGTATCGTCAGTCCATAGTGAATAGCAATGGAATGATGGGGTTGACTGTTTATATGTTGTGCTACGGCAAATAGATTTAGTGCAGAGCTTAGACCATATTATGTATCATCAGCCTTTTTATGTGTGGAACATGAAAACAGATACATGGTATCTTCCACTGATGAGCAAACTGTCAGAGCTTCTTGTCTACAGTATTCCATTAGAAGGCAGGTTCACAGCTGATAACCGAGGCCCAGTATAATACAGATCGCCTCCAAATGCGAGAGATCAACTTTACCCTCAAAAGAGTTTTTATTTGTGAAAGAGACTTCCACGTATAGTGATTCTTGGGCACTAGGAATGAAAATAACATTACATAACTTTTAATTTTATGTAATCCACAAAAAAAACGGAACCCCTGTTAAAAGTAACTCAATTCAATTAATTCACCTGGAATGGAACAAATAAGTAACGTCTAGTCACAGCTTAAGGATAAGGGGGAAATCCTTTAAAACCGAGATGAGAAGAACCTTTTTCACACAGAGAGTGGTGAATCTCTGGAACTCCCTGCCACAGAGGGTAGTCGAGGCCAGTTCATTGGCTATATTTAAGAGGGAGTTAGATGTGGCCCTTGTGGCTAAGGGGATCAGAGGGTATGGAGAGAAGGCAGGTAAGGGATACTGAGTTGGATGATCAGCCATGATCATATTGAATGGCGGTGCAGGCTCGAAGGGCCGAATGGCCTACTCCTGCACCTAATTTCTATGTTTCTATGTTTCTATGTCTATATACCAAGCTGTGGACAACCACATCTGCCCATGGATTTAACTGGCAAGAACCCTATAAAGTTCCCAGTTGGATAGCTCGGAAATCTGAAGAAATCACCACTTTCTTGTTGAACTCCATCAGAAGGCCAGTAAGCTCCGAAAAGACTGATTTTAGACTTTAGAGATACAGAAAGGAAACAGGTCCTTCAGCTCATCAAGTCTGCACCGACAAGTGATCACCCATACACTAACACTAACACTATCCTACACACTAGGGACAATTTACAATGTACAGAAGCCAATTAACCTACAAAGCCGTATGGCTTTGGAGTGTGGGAGGAAACCGGAGCACCCAGAGGTAACCCATGCAACATAGGGAGAACGTTCAAACTCCGTAAAGACAGCACCTGTGGTCAGGATCGAACACAGATGCTCTGGCTCTCCCGCTTAATCCCCCCATTCCACTTCCTCTGCCTTTCTTTGTTGCACCTAACCATCAAGGCTGAGCAAGTGAGAAAAGAGATGAGCAGACTCCGCCCTGGCAAGGTGATGGGTCTCGATGGTGTCAGCCCTAGGTGTGTGCCAGTCAGTTGTGCGGAGTGCTGCAGCATGTCTTCAACCTGAGCCTGAGCCTGGAGAGGGGAGGGAATCCTGCCTGGTTCCTGTACCAAAGAAGATACGTCCCAGCTCCTCCAATGATCACTGATTTCACACATCGTGAAGTCCCTGGAGAGGCTGTTGCTCACTCACCTGCAACCCCTCGTTAAACCCAACTGGACACCCTGCAGTTGACTTACCAAACAAAGCTGGGGGTTTAGGACGACAGCTTCCACCTGCTCCATCATTCCTATGCTCACCTGGATAAGCTGGGAACCACAGTGAGAATCATGTTTTTTTTTTTACCTCCCCAGTGTTTTTAACACCATCCGGCCTGAACTGCTTGGGAGTAAACTGACAAAGATGCGGGTGTATGCTCCATTGGTGTCCTGGATCACCAACTCTCTCCCTTCCTGTCCTTTCTCCCTTCCTGTTCACTATCTACACCTCGGACTTCAGATACAACGCAGACTCCTACACCTGCAGTTGTTTTCAGATGACTCTGTGAATATCGGCTGCATCAGTGAGGGGAGGGAAGCTGAAGGAAGCTGAATACAGAGATGTAGTTAACGACTTTGTGGAGTGGTGTGGGCTGTATTACCTGCAGCTCAACACCAACAAGACTGAGGAGATAGTGGTGGACTTTAGGAGGAGAGTTGGTGATCCAGGACACCCCTGTCTCCATGAATGGTGTGGATGTGCAGTTTACCAAGGAATACAAATACCTTGGTGTTTACCTGGACAGTAAACTGTACTGGTCCAGGAATGCTGAGGCCCTGTACATGAAGGCACAGAGCTGGTTGTACTTTTTGAGAAGGCTCTGCTCCTTCAATGTCTGCAGTGAGATGCTGCAGGTGTTCTACCAATCGGTGGTGGCCAGTGCCATCTTCTTCTCTGTCGTGTGGTGGGACAGCAGGGCGAAGGTTGCAGTTGCAAACACGATTAACAAGCTCATCAGGAAGGCTAGCACTGTCCTGGGACGGAGTTCGATTCATGGGAGGTAGTCTCGGAGATGAGGATGTTCCTCAAACTGCGGGGCATCTTGTATAATATAGCTCACCTCCTCCATGACGCACTGGTCAACATGAGGAGTATCTTCAGCAACAAACTGGTTCCACCAAAATGCAGCACAGAATGCCACAGGAGATTGTTTTTCCCTGTGGCTATCAACTCCTCTCCCTTCTGACTCCCCTCCCCACCTAAGTGCAGTGGGAATTTAGAGACTGGAATGCTGCAATTTTCATGGAACTTCATGGAGTTGAGGATGAAGTTTTCCCACTGCGCATTGCACCTGCCAGGCTGAGAATCAAACACTCTGCTAATGAACCAAGTGTTTCATTAAGCCTTAAGCAATTCCTCTCAAACATTGTCATTTTCATAAATCACTCCAGGGAACAGCATCACCTCAAAACACCAAATGCAACAACAACAAAATCAACTGTCTCCATTTGAATAAAAATCCGTAAATTTTGCTATGATAATTAGTATCAAATTTTCCCTCATTACTGAGCATCAAATGCTTTGTACGCAGCACAGATGACATGCTGAGAGAGTTATTCACTTTCCACCCTGCTTCCATTTTTTTGGCACCTACCTTCAAAGATGTGAAGCTGGTTTACACTGTGTTGTCTTGCAATATGTTGCCAGTAGGCACTACGAGGCAGAGGCATTATTGAGCCCAGTGAAGCCGTCCTTTCATTCCCTTTGATCTGATGCTGGAAGAGAAATACATTGAAAGACTTAAATTTTTGCAAAGGTAATGTACAAAAAAAAAGTTTTAAACTTAATTGGTAGCTTGTCAGCTTGCCTTGGCTTTAAAATAAATTAACCTGCTGTCAAATGAATAACAAACAAACGGGTTCTTGAAGATAAAAAAACAAAAACTACAAAAAAACAGAAGACAGGGAAGTAGGAAAAGTAGGAAACAGATAAGAAAGTGGTGGAAAACCTCAGCAGGTCAGGCAGTATCTGTACAGAGAGAAAAGTTAAAGCATTTGATAATCATTCACCAGACCTAGGATAAGTTAGAAATCAAACATGTTGTAAATTGCTGAGAAGAGGCAGGAGCACAGAGAAAAGAAGGGAATATTTGTGAGAAGATGAAGATTAAAAAAGATTGGATAACACTGATGTTAGTGGTGTCAGCTTAAGCTTGTAATGTCAGCCAGCTCTAACATTAACGTTATTCCTCTTTCCACAGATGCTGCTTGACCTGCTCATTTATCTGTCTGTCTGTCTGTCTGTCTGTCTGTCTGTCTGTCTGTCTGTCTGTCTGTCTGTCTGTCTGTCTGTCTGTCTGTCTGTCTGTCTGTCTGTCTGTCTGTCTGTCTGTCTGTCTGTTTATTTATTTATTTATTTAGAAGATTATTTTAAAGTTAGAGATAGAGCGCGGAAACAGGCCCTTCGGCCCACAGGTTCCGCGCCAACCAACGATCCCCGCACATTAACACTATCCTACAAGCACAACACGCCAGGGACAATTTTTACATTTACCAAGCCAATTAACCTACAAACCTGTACGTCTTTGGGGTGTGGGAGGAAACCGAAGATCTCGGAGAAAACCCACACAGGTCACGGGGAGAACGTACAAACTCCGTACAGACAGCACCCGTAGTCGGATTCGAACATGGGTCCCCGGCGCTGCAATCGCTGTAAGGCAGCAACTCTACCGCTACACCACCGTTTTCTGGCAACTTCTGATTTTATTTTGTTTCATAAAGATGATTTAAAGTTATCCAGCTAATGTAGTTTAACGTTACTCAAATATAGACAAATTTATTCACCCGGTGACTACATTTTAAAGATGTAACATTAATTTGCGCAATCTCAATCCAATATCCCATACAGGTATTCCTTAAAGGTAAAAAAAAAGTCAACAACACTCTCTATTTCTTTTCGAACGACCTTTCTTATAATCATTTGGAAATGTGGAAGGGTCCATCAAACATTGTGAAGAGTGTAATAGGGGCATATTTCTCTTGTGAAAGGAAATTTAAAATTAATTTTGAAATTCTGCATTATTCTGGTGCCTGCCAACTCTCAGTGGCTGAAAAATACTGCTACTGAAACACTGTGGAAATTGCTCTGCTATTGAATATATTTCATTGCCTTGTAATGACAAGAGTCCTAACTTAAACCTGGCTCATATTATTGAACATAATATGCTGTGGAATCTTAAACAGCATTTTAATTATTATTTAAATCAGTCATTCAGATGGTTGGTGCCCATGGCTCTCAATTATCATGTAATGAGTTCAGGTCATAGATTTTACCATGTTAGTTAAATACTCCTCCGTTAGTTGGCTCCATTTTATTAGATTCCACTTGTTCCATTAAATGGAATTCTCCATGATAAACAAAATTATTCTGTTTAATACATCAAAGACAATGGACAGGGTTAGATGTAGAAATCCTTTCAAAACAAAACTAGAACAAGTCCATTGATTTTGATTTTCATTAAGTTTGATTGCTGAAAGAACTGTTCTTCAGACGCAGGTAATTACAATTAATTAACAAACACTTACTAACTTTTCTGGAAAATTACTGAAATCTGTCTTGTTGCAGTAATGACAGCCTTAAAAAAATTGAAAGCCTCATAGTTCAATATTAGAATAATCCAGGTGAGAGTGTCAGAAGTGTGTTAAAAATATAATAATGAACAAAATGCAAATATCATAAATAATTCAGATAATATAACATTTTGTAGGTGGCACTGTGGTGTGGTGGTAGAGTTGCTGCCTTGCAGTGCCAGAGTCACGAGTTCGATCCTGACTAAAGGTGCTGTCTGTACTGAGCTTGTACATTCTCCCGGTGACCTCATGGGTTTTCTCCGGGTACTCTGATTTCTTCACATACTCCAAAAATGTACAGGTTTGTAGGCTAATTGACTAAACTAAACTAACAACTAAAATTATATATAATAAGGCCCTCAAAGGTAGACAGAAATGCTGGGGAAACTCAGCGGGTGAGGCAGCATCTATGGAGTGCAGGAATAGGGGACGTTTCGGGTCAACACCCTTCTTCAGACTGATGTGGAGGTGGGGGGGGGGGGGTGCGGGGGCGGGGAGAAGAAAGGTAGTGGCGGAGACAGTAGGCTGTGGGAGAGCTGGGAAGGGGAGGGGAAGGAGGGAGAAAGTAGGGACTACCTGATATTGGAGAAGTCAATGTTCATACTGCTAGGGTGCCCAAGCGAAATATGTGGTGCTGCTCTTCCAATTTGGAGTGGGACTCCCTCTGGCCATGGAGGAGGCCCAGGACAGAAAGGTTGGATTGGAAGGGGAGTTGAAGTGCAGGGCTACCGGGAGATCGGGTTGATTAGTGCAAACCGAGCGGAGGTGTTGGGCAAAGCGATCGCCAAGCCTACGCTTGGTCTCACCGATGTAGAGCAGCTGACACCTAGAGCAGCGGATGCAATAGATGAGGTTGGAGGAGGTGCAGGTGAACCTCTGCCTCACCTGGAAAGACTGCTTGGGTCCTTGGATGGAGTCAAGTGTGGAGGTAAAGTGACAAGTGTAGCATTTCCTGCGGTTGCAAGGGAAAGTACCAGGGGAGGGGGTGGTTTGGGTGGGAAGGGACAAATTGACCAAGGATTTACGGAGGGAGCGGTCTCTGCGGAAAGCCGAAAGGGGAGGAGATGGGAAGATGTGGCCAGTAATGGGATCCCGTTGGTGGTGGCAAAAACGTTGATAAAAAACAGATAATCCTCCGACATTTTCGCCACCTCCAACAGGATCCCACCACTGGCCACATCATCCCATCTCCCAGTGGCCCAGCACTTCAACTCACCCTCCCATTCCGAATCTGTCCTTTCTGTCCTGGGCCTCCTCCAGAGTGAGTCCCACTGCAAATTGGAGGAGCAGCACCTCATATTTTGCTCGGGCAGTTTACACCCCAGCGGTATGAACATTGACTTCTCTAATTTTAGGTAGTCCCTGCTTTCTCCCTCTTTCCCCTCCCATTCCCAGCTCTCCCACAGCCCACTGTCTCCGCCTCTTTGTTTCTTCTTCCCGCCGCCCCACCTCCACCTCCACACCAGTCTGAAGAAGGGTCTCGCCCGAAACGTCACCTATTCCTTCGCTCCATATATGCTGCCTCACCCATTGAGTATCTCCAACATTTTTGTTTACCTTCGATTTTTCCAGCATCTGCAGTTCTTTCTCAAACTGTAATAAGGCCCTTCACTGGCATATTAAACACAAAAGGTGGATTAAAAGAGAAAGGAACTATTCAAGAAAATTGGGAAATCTGTTCGTGTTTAATGGTGCTCTGGTGTAGTTATTTTGTTCTGTAAGGAATGGTGCTTGCCAAGGAAGATTTGTCTGAAAGACATTACTGGCAGAAATCAATATCAATCCTTTCACAGCTTGGATAGAGGGAGCGAGAACAGTGATGCAGATAGTGATTCTGTCATCCAAAGTCCTCATGAATGGAATGTGTAGCGGAGGTAAATAGATTTCATGCATCGTTGGAGATGGTTGACAAAAGAGAAGAGGCATTCAGTTAAAGACTAGTGCCTATTGGAATTTCATCAAATGAAGGTACAAGTAAAATGCAGAAGGCATAAATCTAGTGCATCAGTTAACAGTAAGTCTGGAAAGGGAATTGATTCTGAAGTAACAAGTGAAATTCAGACGACTGGATAAATGAGCAAATAATTGACTGGTTAAATATAAGACATGTTGAAGCTGCTGTCTATACGCCTTATCAGAAAGCATGATACAAAACTATAATGGAATCCCTTTTTTTGTTAACTGAGTTGTAAATAGCAAGATGGGGTTATTGGGTATTATTCAGATTGGAGGAGACTTACAAGGCACCCCATTTTCAATGCTGGGTCCGTTTCTACTCCTGTGACTGTTTCTATGATATATGGATATCATTTAATCTAGATGTAGGTGCATGAAAATTGTAACTATATGAGAATGTATTCAATGTGTTGTTGCATATAACGGGCATTTTCTGCACATTTAATTGACTATGCAATAATTTCTGCGTTTGTTAACAGCATTGGAAAACTGACTAGTTTCATCTGGGCTACTTCACTTGGAGATTTCTTTGTCCTGCATCAGACAGTAGCCTTTATCATGTTTACTAATGGAAGTTTACCTAAAGAAAACACCTACAACCTGCAATTTTCACACAGTGAGACTAAGAGAGAACCCTGCCGCAAGACAGCAAAAAAATGGGATTTAAAGGGATCACTCGTGGAAGAAATAGGTTTTCCCCACAGCCCATGTTCAGCATGGAAGAGGTACAGCATCAGATGAATGGAGGTTGGATAATGCTGTGCCTCTATTTACAAAGGGCTGCAAAGTATCAACCAGTGAGTCTGACATCTGTGCTAGGTGTTACTGGAGAGGATTCTGAGGAATAAGATGTAAATTCACTTGGATGGACAGGGACTGATTAAGGATAGTCAGCATGGTTTGTATGTGGGAGATTGTGTCATAAAAAGAAATAGAGGGCACCTGATCCCTCACGCTTGCCCCACCTTTTATTATAATCAAGGCACATTTGCCCCATTGCTCAAGAAGGGTCTTGACCCAAAACGTCACCTATTCCTTTTCTCCAGAGATGCCGCATGATCCGCTGAGATACTCCAGCTTTTTGTGTTTATCTTCTCTTCGATACAAGTTCCCAGTAGCCATCAATTCCCTGAACTTTCAAAAATGTATTAACCTCCTCTTTAAGTACCGTCAGTGATTATTCCTTCAGGGTAGAAACTTGCAGAATGCACACATACTACACACAATACCTGTTTAGCACACCAAAGGTGAACTCCAATTTCTAGACAGGCAAGTTGTTTAGTTTAGAGATACAGCGTGGAAACAGGCCCTTCGGCCCACCGGGTCCGCGCCGACCAGCGATCTCCTCACAATAACACTATGCTACACCCACTAGGAACAGTTTTTACATTTATCAAGCCAAATAACCTACAAACCTGGACGTCTTTGGAGTGTGGGAAGAAACCGAAGATCTTGGAGAAAACCCACGCAGGTCACCCAGGGAGAACGTACAAACTCAGTACAGACAGCACCCATAGTCGGGATTGAACCCGGGTCTCCGGCGCTGCATTCATTCTAAGGCAGCAACTCTACCGCTGCGCCATCGTGACCGTGACAAGTATAATTCTACATTATAGAATTTGTGGATGGCGCAATAGCAAGGGTTTGAGCAAAGTAATTCACCAGTGAAGATCTCAGAAGAGCATGCAGAGGTTGGTAGATGGTGACAATTACACTTTCATTTGTAGAAAAGTAAGGTAATGCATTAAATAAAAAAATATCATGTACGAATGAGAAAAGGAACCTTAAGAGTGGAATTCAATGATAAGTGGAGAGTGTAAGGCCAGACCGATAAAATTACAAAAGATGCAATGAGCATGAAACATTGTTTTAGCCCCAGAATGTTGGGAGCTGCATTAGAGGAAGGGGAGGGATAGCAAATGTCCTTTCCAGAAAGATTAATGAATCAGATGGGACTGTATGGCCATTTGGCATTTTCATGATATAGTTACTGAGACTTGTTTTTGTTTTTAATTGCAGTTTTATTTATTTATTCTGATTAAAGTACACATGTTCCCATGGTGAGTTTCAAACTGAATCCTTTTACACGATAATCCAGAACCCTGGCTGCTTGTCCAGTAAATTCACCCCTAGGCCTCCATTCAGCAATTCACACCATGATTTCCTTTTGAGATGTGGACCTTCTGATATCAATCCTAAACTAACACAGAATTTTGCACATCAACAAATGGTTCAGGCTGAAGCCATTTAAATTTTAAAGAGAATTTTACCGATGCAAATTTATGGACATAGAGTGGGATTGTTTAAACAAAGAACTAGCTTCTGCACTTTGAAATGCTATTGCTGTCATCTTTGTTCAGGAATTCACAGCAACAACAGACTTGAATTATCTAACAGAGCAGTCTGTGTGTTAGAAATTTCTGCTTAATACATACTTAAAGATCTAATATGGAGGAATAGAGCAAAACTGAGAAGGACTTATAATGTAACAAGTTGTGACACAACATTTTGCAAATTCTTCGTGAAAGGAAACCGTCTCCCTTTGCTGACTTCACTGCAAATGTACTTTGTCTTTATTGTGTATAAACAAAATAGTTTGAAGCCATGATTATTTTCAATACCTAGATACCAGGAAGTGTGCAGAGCTACGGGGGTTATGTTTATAATGAAAACAGAATTACCTATTTCCATAATTAATGGACCATTTGCAAAATTGCAGCTAAATTCAAGATGACTGAAAATGCTAATTTGTCAACAACATTGTTGACAAATTAGCATGTTAGGAGTTATGGGGAGAAGGCAGGAGAATGGGTTTAGGAGGTAGAGATAGATCAGCCATGGTTGAATGGCAGTGTAGACTTGATGGGCCAAATGGCATAATTTGTTTTTGGCATAATTTTTTTAACCAATTTTTTAAAAACCAAATGCCAGAACACATTTTAATGTGGCCACAGAGTGTGTAACCTGAGCATAAATTACCTTAGTGAAAAGTATAATTTACAAAAAACACTTTGGGTTTACCTCTGTGGCAGAGAAGAGTGGGAGGATTTTTATTGAAGGAGTGCAACCCTAAAATATAAAACGGAGGAACCAAACCTGATTCCATGACATTTGAGATTTAATGTAGTCTGAGTTACAAATGTCCTGATGGAATTGTTCACCTCTAAACAGTTTTACAGGTTACTCTTGAATAGTACATGAAGACATGAGTGCACATATCACAAAGCAATTCTGACTTATTAAGCTATTGAAAACTTTAATCCAGAATCTCTGTTTCAGTTATCTGTGCATCAGTTTCACCTAGGCAACTCGCATGAAAATGATCTAGTATCTGTAAAAAAAATTAAAATGAAATTATATTGGTAGTTAAGTCAGTTTCTATGACTTCTAATCCTACAGTAAAGCAAGGAAGCCATTCAAAAGAATGAGCATGCCAAACGTCCACTGATGATCCTTTTTTAGGTCATTCATGGAAGGTCTTCAAATCGAGCTTTTTCTTTTGCTCAGACACCGCAGGTATTTTAAGTCTTTACATTGTGAAGGTAGGTATAATTGACTGACTGATGCTCAAATGTTTAAACAGTTTTGTTTTTGCAGGGAGTGTCCAGACACTTCTCATTCATACAGTTCAGACCTAGCTGAAAGGTCATCACCTTGGGAACACCATCACTTCCATGCTCTGCTCTAAATCAAACATCATCCTGACTTGGAAAAAACAACACTCTCCTCCATCAGCTCTTAGTAAATATCTTGCAACTCAACCTATTTAGTGCTGTGGAAGTAACTTCACTCAGTACTATAACTATCAACATCTTTTCAAGAGCCATTAGGGATAAATATAAAATGATGGTCATACCTGAAACACATGGACGATTAAAAAAAAAGATAATAATTTACTATTTGTCATTAAAACATAAGTTTTTTTCCTCTGGGGTTTAACATCTTAAGCTTTTTATGGTGTACTAGAACATAATATATATTTTATGTGGCCATCAAATATAATAATGAATACAATGTTATTAATAAGGAAGAATAGTAAGATTAAACGAGAACTTACCAGTTCGAAGTTTGATCGTTATTTTATGAGGAGTACGTTGAGGGAATACGTGAAGAACCCCACCAGGATGCATGCGTGTCATTCTTCAAAGCAGCGGTGTGAAATTACAGATAACTGTAATGACTTAAACATAGTAAGATTAGAGAAGAAATACCAGTTGAGTATATGATCATGGGTGGGAGCGGAGGGCATGTATTCCCTCAACGTACTCCTCATAAAATAACGATCAAATTTCGAACTGGTAAGTTCTCGTTTAATCTTACTATTTTACTTCGGAGTCACGTGAGTGACTACGTGAAGATTTCAAAGCTCTGTGATTTCATGCCGTGGAAACGAGTCCATGCATCACATCTGCCTTAATGACTGTAGGGGGAATTGTGTCAACATATTTTAGACATGAATCCAACATTGAAATCTATGAATTGATTAACACAAATTATAGCCCCTATTTATGGGGTAATTAAATTACAGAACTTAAATTGTTTCTGCAAATGTTCCAGGTTTAATGACTGGTTTATGATAAAATAGTTGGAATGTTTTTCCCCTGACCATCCTGCTGCCTTGAGGATTTGGTCCATTGGTACATCCAACTGCATAGCTGCCGATGTAGCTGCAGCCCTGGTGGAATGAGATTTTAAAATATTAGTATCCATCCCAGCCTGTATTAGAACCTGTTTCAGCCATCTTGAGATGGTCTGGACCATCACTCTTTTGTGTGGTTGCTTATGGCTGACTAAAAGTGCCTTCTCATTGCCTCTGATGATTTTTGTTTTCTCCATGTATAACGACAAATGTCTTACTATACAGAGACGATCATCTGTTGGGTAAGACCTAAATTCTATATTGAGGCCTGCTGATCCCTGTCTGTTCTGCTTTACTAATTCATAAATATGAAACGTAATATTTTCAGATGAAGAAGTCATGTGTCCAGTCTTAATTTATGTAATGACTACCCTTTGTGCCGTGACCAGTGCCATTAGCATGACTGTTTTTAATGTCAGTCTATGTAGGGACAGAGCTGTTGCTGGAGACCAATTCCTGAGCATCTTCAGGACAATACTCACATCCCATATTTGGGAGTACCTGGTTCTTGGGGGATTGGTATTAAAAATTCCCCTCATAAGTTTTGTTACCAGTGGGTGAGTCCCAGCAGAGTGACGCTCTGTTCCTTGCCATAGATAAGTTGATAGGGCACTTCTGGCGCAGTTGATGGCACTATAACTGAGCCCCTCATCATAATGGAGGCCTGCCAGGTATTCCTGAACAGATGGGATGTTCATATCTCTGTAGGTGATGCTGTTTTTGTGACAATACATCTCCCACTTCCTGATATTGACCAGATACAGTTTTTTGGTGGACTGTCTGTGGCCCGCCAAAATCATGTTCACTGTTCGGTCCGTCAGTCCCAGCTGTAGTTGTGGTATTTTAAAACTTTACAAATTAATAAATTCAAATAGTTATGGCATGGGTGGCTATCCCTTGTTACGGGATGAACCAACAAGTCTGGTCTATTAAGGATGTTGATACATGGTTCTAATACCATGTTCAGTATCACTGGGAACCATGGTTGAGTAGGCCAATCGGGTACTACCAAAATACCAGACGCAGAGTCTTGCTGTATTTTCCTTAATACCCGACTGATGAGGCAGAAAGGAGGGAATGCATAAATAAACAATCCCCCCCCCCACCCCCCCCCCCCCCCCCCCCCCAATGCAGCGGAAATGCCTCTGTCGCCGCTGCCCCATGGTCTGGTTCCCACGAAACATAGTTTGATAACTGGTGATTAAGCCTGGATGCGAATAGATCGATATCTGGTGTTCCATATCGTGCTGTAATATCAGCAAATACTTTTTATTCAACATCCATTCGGTGTTTTCATTACATTTGTGTGACCTGGTGTCTGCCACTAAATTTAGTTTACCTGGTAGGTAAGTAGCTGACATCCAAATATCTCTCTGGATACACCACTGCCAAATTGTATTAGCCAGATTGTCACATGATGTCAATTTGTTTCCACCCATGTGGTTGATATATGCTACCATAGTGGTATTGTCAATCTGTAGTCTAACAAGCTGGTGATATGACCCACTACAATATGACTTTAGGCCATAGAATGCACCCAACATTTCCAGGTAGTTTATGCCCAGTGTTAGTAATAATGATGCCTCCTGAGCAGTCCATCTACCTCCACAGCTGGAGATGGAATTGGTGGCATCCCAACCAAGTGCACTGGCATCAGTTTGTAGCACCATTGAAGGGTTGCTGATAATGATTGGATTGAAACAAAGCCAAATGTTATCTATCCACCATTTTAGTTCCATTATAGCTTTGATTGGTAGCTTCATTGGTCTGTCAAAATGACCAGCATTGGTTTTGAGTGCTTGTATTTTTGCTCTCTGTAAATTTTGGTAATGTAAAGGTCCAAATTGTGTGGCTTGAAAAGCAGCCACCATTTTGCCAATTACTTTTGCTACCAATCTGATGGACGGTTACTGATGTCAATGAGGTTATTGCAAGCCTCTATTAAATCTATAGCCTTTCTCTTTGGCAAAGTCACCGACATGTGAACTGAGTCAATGGTGAACCCCAAATAGTCCATAGTAGTGGAAGGCGTTAATTTAGATTTAACTGGATGGATAATAAACCCCAGTTTTTCAAATAACTGTTTTGTGGCTGTTACAATTTGTTTGGCCAATTCCAAAGTTTTGCTCACAATAAGTATGTCATCTAGATATGCCATGACCATGTGTTTTCATTTCCGTAGAAACGCTAGGGCTGGTTTCAAAATTTTAGTGAACAGCCTGGGGGCTGATGTTAAACCATTTGGCAGCGCTCTATACTGCCACTGTTGTCCCATCCAGTTGAATGTTAAGTAACATCTGTGGTCACCTCGTATTAGGCACTGAATAGTAAGCATTTTTTAATCGATGCGAGCCATGAAGTAACCTTTGGAAATCAATTGTTTAGCAGTAACAAAGGTTTCCATTTTAAAATGAATATATTGTACAAATGTATTCAATTTGGTCAGATCTATGATGATGCGACAACCACCATCTTTTTTGATTTTGGTAAAGATATTGGACACGAATTATAGCGGATCGTGTTGGGATTTTTCAATTACCCCTTTTGCGTAAGGCCGCTCCAGTTCAGCCTGCGCTTCTGATTTTTCTTTACCGGAAAGTACGAATATTCGGTTCGGTATATGTTGAACTGGAGGGCTGTACTTGTGTATAATTCTATTGTATATCCCTGGATACTGCTTAAAATATAAGTATCGGTAGTTAACATACTCCATGCATCCAGAAAGGAGAGTAATCTCCCCCCCCCAACCTCCATGCTCCCTGCAATTTGTAGGAAACCAGACCCACCTACCTCCATAGTTACCAGTGGCAGGTTTACATATTTTTGTAAATCCTTCGTTGATGTTGAAGCGTCGGTGTCTGGGTTTGTGGTTTGGTTGATGTTGGAGGTTTGCGTATCTTCCAAGAAGGCTGGTCTGGGCCATGGCCTAAGAAAGACTCATGTTTGGTGTACCGGACCTTCGAGCTATCACCAGTCGGTCTTGTTCTACTGGTGGGTGCGTAAGGGTGCTGTCTATGGCCGTGTGTTGCAAAGCAGTGCCAGTGCATTCTGTTGGTCCTGCGACATGTCCTTCTCATCCACTGTGCGGGTGAAAGCTGTTATCCCCGCTGTTTAGGAGTTTCCAGATACAATTATTTACTACAGGAAACATTCCGGGATATACAGTTACCCGGTGTCAGGTGTCCTCCAGGTTTTGGCCAGTCTGGTCTGGCTGTATGAAGTTGGACACCATGTCCAGTAGATTTTCACGTTCCTGCACCTCCTGCACACTTGATTTCTGTTCTGCAAACCCCTCTTCAGGATCAGCCCAGAACTGACCCCCAGTACTCCCCTCTGACGAGGGAGAAGCACTGTGCAGCCCTACAAGAGGTGCTGCTGTGGGTTTTACATAGAGCCCACAGTGACTCGACTCCATCTCCCGGAGCCTGTCACGTTGGAGCAAATGCTCCACACACCGCTCCATCCGGCTCCTGCGCTCACGGTCGCTGGCCGCCCGCGGCTGCTCAAAGTCGGACTCATCTGAGTCCACGACTTTGATGGTTTTTTGTCTTGCCTTACCGCCCGGCCGCGGAGTGGATCTGGCCGGTGCGGAGGCGACATCGGGCACAGCTGATCCCATTATAGGTGATTCAAGTGCCGCTGGCCGCTGCTAGCCCACCAGCTTTGTCGCAGCCCGTTGGTTTATCCACCTGTAATCAGCATGGGAAAACACAAAAAGACCGCAGCTCTTACCTGCAGGTCCTGGTTTAAATTGTCGCTACGGGGGAACGTCGTTCCACCCCGTCTCCTGCCGTTTTCGACTTGCCCCATCTGAATAGTCTCCCGCCCGGCCGTGGTGTTCTGGCCAGCGCGGGACCAAAAGTCGGCACAGCTGATCCCTTACAGGGCTTGTGCCTTCAGCTGCTGCTGGCTCCCGCAACTTCGCGGTCCTCCCCAGCCAGCTTTACTCGCAGCACTTGTGGTCACTATTTTGTCCAGCTTCCCCCCCAACAGCGCGAGGACAAAAACTACTGCAGAATAAATAACTTACCTGCAGGTCGCGGTTTCAAACTTACCGCTGCGGGGGAACGCTCCACCCCGCCTGTCGTTTCGCAAGCGTGAAAGCGATATGGCATGCATGTGTCCTGGCGGGGTTCTTCACGTAGTCACTCACGTGACTCCGAAGTAAAATCTAAGATATCATCCATCTGAGGCAAAATCACTCCAATGTTGACTATTATAGATTTACTTTCTCTTCCACAGATAGATTCACTGCATGGATACATGCATTTCAAATCAGCTTAATTGTACAAATATTGCATGATAGCACTCATTCCATGATGTTAGAGAATTCTATGAAAAGCATGTAAAAATAAAATCTAATTTTCAGGTGAAAATCTAAGCATTTTAAATAACATTTTAATTACCTTGATGTGCAATTTGCTATTGAAAGGGTTAAATAGTATTTTTCCCCAAAACTCCTATAGAATTAGATAACGCCCTAGTTAATAGAGATGAATGTATTTGGATAAATCAATGCCTAAATCTGGATTAGGGTCCTGGATCCTATTTTGCAGATATCGAGCTTCACTTTCTTTAATGCAGCTTCCAGTTTTAGAGTTGTGAAATCTGATATTGTTCTTCACTGAAGCAGCAAGAAAGTGACAGTCAAAGCCTTAAGACATTCATAGAAACATAGAAACATAGAAATTAGGTGCAGGAGTAGGCCATTCGGCCCTTCGAGCCTGCACCGCCATTCAATATGATCATGGCTGATCATCCAACTCAGTATCCCGTACCTGCCTTCTCTCCATACCCTCTGATCCCCTTAGCCACAAGGGCCACATCTAACTCCCTCTTAAATATAGCCAATGAACTGGCCTCGACTACCCTCTGTGGCAGAGAGTTCCAGAGATTCACCACACTCTGTGTGAAAAAAGTTCTTCTCATCTCAGTTTTAAAGGATTTCCCCCTTATCCTTAAGCTGTGACCCCTTGTCCGGGACTTCCCCAACATCGGGAGCAATCTTCCTGCATCTAGCCTGTCCAACCCCTTAAGAATTTTGTAAGTTTCTATAAGATCCCCTCTCAATCTCCTAAATTCTAGAGAGTATAAACCAAGTCTATCCAGTCTTTCTTCATATGAAAGTCCTGATATCCCTGGAATCAGTCTGGTGAACCTTCTCTACACTCCCTCTATGGCAATAATGTCCTTCCTCAGATTTGGAGACCAAAACTGTACGCAATACTCCAGGTGTGGTCTCACCAAGACCCTGTACAACTGCAGTAGAACCTCCCTGCTCCTATACTCAAATCCTTTTGCTATGAAAGCTAACATACCATTCGCTTTCTTCACTGCCTGCTGCACCTGCATGCCTACTTTCAATGACTGGTGTATCATGACACCCAGGTCTCGCTGCATCTCCCCTTTTCCTAGTCGGCCACCATTTAGATAATATTCTGCTTTCCTGTTTTTGCCACCAAAATGGATAATCTCACATTTATCCACATTATACTGCATTTGCCAAACATTTCCCCACTCACCCAGCCTATCCAAGTCACCTTGCAGTCTCCTAGCATCCTCCTCACAGCTAACACTGCCCCCAGCTTAGTGTCATCCGCAAACTTGGAGATATTGCCTTCAATTCCCTCATCCAGATCATTAATATATATTGTAAATAGCTGGGGTCCCAGCACTGAGCCTTGCGGTACCCCACTAGTCACTGCCTGCCATTGTGAAAAGGACCCGTTTACTCCTACTCTTTGCTTCCTGTTTGCCAGCCAGTTCTCTGTCCACATCAATACTGAACCCCCAATGCCGTGTGCTTTAAGTTTGTATACTAATCTCTTATGTGGGACCTTGTCGAAAGCCTTCTGGAAGTCCAGATACACCACATCCACTGGTTCTCCCCTATCCACGCTACTAGTTACATCCTCGAAAAATTCTATAAGATTCGTCAGACATGATTTACCTTTTGTAAATGCATGCTGACTTTTGCCAATGATTTCACCACTTTCCAAATGTGTTGCTATCCCATCTTTAATAACTGACTCTAGCAGTTTCCCCACTACCGATGTTAGACTAACTGGTCTGTAATTCCCCGTTTTCTCTCTCCCTCCCTTCTTAAAAAGTGGGGTTACGTTTGCTACCCGCCAATCCTCAGGAACTACTCCAGAATCTAAAGAGTTTTGAAAGATTATTACTAATGCATCCACTATTTCTGGAGCTACTTCCTTAAGTACTCTGGGATGCAGCCTATCTGGCCCTGGGGATTTATCGGCCTTTAATCCATTCAATTTACTCAACACCACTTCCCGACTAACCTGGATTTCACTCAATTCCTCCAACTCCTTTGACCCGCGGTCCCTTGCTATTTCCGGCAGATTATTTATGTCTTCCTTAGTGAAGACGGAACCAAAGTAGTTATTCAATTGGTCCGCCATATCCTTGTTCCCCATGATCAACTCACCTGTTTCTGACTGCAAGGGACCTACATTTGTTTTAACTAATCTCTTTCTTTTCACATATCTATAAAAACTTTTGCAGTCAGTTTTTATGTTCCCTGCCAGTTTTCTTTCATAATCTAGTTTTCCTTTCCTAATTAAGCCCTTTGTCCTCCTCTGCTGGTCTCTGAATTTCTCCCAGTCCTCCGGTATGCTGCTTTTTCTGGCTAATTTGTACGCATCATCCTTCGCTTTGATACTATCCCTGATTTCCCTTGTTATCCACGGATGTACTACCTTCCCTGATTTATTCTTTTGCCAAACTGGGATGAACAATTTTTGTAGTTCATCCATGCAGTCTTTAAATGTCTTCCATTGCATATCCACCGTCAACCCTTTTAGAATTAATTGCCAGTCAATCTTGGCCAATTCACGTCTCATACCCTCAAAGTTACCTTTCTTTAAGTTCAGAACCATTGTTTCTGAATTAACAATGTCACTCTCCATCCTAATGAAGAACTCAACCATATTATGGTCACTCTTGCCCAAGGGGGCACGTACAACAAGACTGCTAACTAACCCTTCCTCATTACTCAATACCCAGTCTAAAATAGCCTGCTCTCTCGTTGGTTCCTCTACATGTTGATTTAGAAAACTATCCCGCATACATTCCAAGAAATCCTCTTCCTCAGCACCCCTGCCAATTTGATTCACCCAATCTATATGTAGATTGAAGTCACCCATTATAACTGTTTTGCCTTTGTCGCACGCATTTCTAATTTCCTGTTTGATACCATCTCCAACTTCACTACTACTGTTAGGTGGCCTGTACACAACACCCACCAGCGTTTTCTGCCCCTTAGTGTTTCGCAGCTCTACCCATACCGATTCCACATCCTCCAAACTAATGTCCTTCCTTTCCATTGCGTTAATCTCCTCTCTAATCAGCAACGCTACCCCACCTCCTTTTCCTTTCTCTCTATCCCTCCTGAATATTGAATATCCCTGGATGTTCAGCTCCCAGCCTTGGTCACCCTGGAGCCATGTCTCCGTGATCCCAACTATATCATAGTCATTAATAGCTATCTGCACATTCAACTCATCCACCTTATTACGAATGCTCCTTGCATTGAGACACAAAGCCTTCAGGCTTGTTTTTACAACACTCTTACCCCTTATACAATTATGTTGAAAAGTGGCCTTTTTTGATTTTTGCCCTGGTTTTGTCTGCCTGCCACTTTTACTTTTCACCTTGCTACCTATTGCTTCTACCCTCATTTTACACCCCTCTGTCTCTACGCTCACACATTTAAGAAACCCTTTCCCTTTAACTCCATCCTCCACTATCCCATTCGACACCCCACCCCCCTTATTCAGTTTAAAACCACCCGTGTAGCAGTGGCAAACCTGCCTGCCAGAATGCTGGTCCCACACCTGTTAAGATGCAATCCATCCCTTTTGTACAGTTCCCCCTTACCCCAAAACAGATCCCAGTGATCTAAGAATCTAAATCCCTGCCCCGTGCACCAGTTCCTCAGCCACACGTTCAGGTCCCGTATCTCCCTGTTCCTGCTCTCACCAGCACGAGGAACTGGAAGCACACCGGAGATAACAACCCTGGAGGTCCTGCTTTTCAGCATTTTTCCGAGCTCTCTAAAGTCACGCTGCAGAATATTCATCCCCTTCTTTCCGACATCGCTTGTGCCGACATGCACTACCACTTCCGGATGTTCACCTTCGCCCTTGAGGATTTTCTGCACTCTGTCCGTGACATCCTGGATCCTGGCACCAGGAAGGCAGCACACCATCCTCACATCCCGTCTGTTGCCGCAGAAACCCCTGTCCGTACCTCTCACAAAGGAGTCTCCCACTACAATGGCGTTGCCTGCCTTAGGCCTTTTTGGTTTTGGCTCGACAGCCCTATTCGCATCACAAGCCAGTCCGCCGCCCAGTGTAAACACCTCTTCTGTCCCGACAGCTTCTAAGTGGGTGAACCTGTTCACAAGAGGTACAGCACCCGGGGACGTTGGCATTCCTTGCTTCCCTCCCGCTCTCACTGTCTCCCACCTTCTCTCTTCCAGTACCTTAGGTGTAACAATCGTACTGTAGGACTTGTCGAGGAACGACTCCGTTTCTCGGACGAACCGGAGGTCATCTACTTACTTCTCAAGTTCCCCAACACGGCCCTTCAGGAGCTCTACCTGGATGCACGTCTCACATTTGTAGCAGCCAGAGGCACCATCGGTGTCCTTGACCTCCCACATACTGCAAGCATCGCACTGAATCAGCTTGCCTGACATCTTCTTTCGTCTCTACCTCTCAAGCGTATTGCGTGGTCTCCTCGCCGAAGACTCTCGAGCCGAAGACTCACACTTCCCTCACAGGGCACTTCCCTCACTCACAAGGCCGCTCACTAAGAGCCGTCTAGCTTAAATTGACTGATAAATTGCCTGATTTACCAATTTACAAACCAAATTCCTCAGTTTTCAACTGTTTTCCCGGCACTGACTCACTTCTCTCCTCCCACTTGGGCTAGAGCCAATCAGTCGTATCTCTTGCTAAGCTCCTGCTGTTGTTGCTCCCAAATCTACAGCAGTTCTGAGTAAAGTCTGCCTAATTAGCAGCACAACCTAATTAAATTCACTTCTATCTGAATGAAGAGCAAAGCTTTCTCTATGCTGTGCAAAGAGATTATGGGCAATAATATAGGGAAGTACAGTTTTGATATGCAGAGTTCCTGAGAACATACTTTCCAATGGCAGGGAGTACAGAACAGAGTACATTACAAATTAGCGATGATTCTTTAAAATCTTGCAAGTAGCTAATAAGTTGTACTTTGTAAATCCAGTAGTGTTGTCTGTAATGCCAATGCAGACTGGATTAGTAAAATTTGAGAAAAATCTCAAAATTATCCACAATGTTTTGTTTAGTTTAGTTTAGTTTAGTTTAGTTTAGTTTAGTTTAGAGAAACAGTGCGGAAACAGGCCTTATGGCCCACTAAGTCCGCGCCGACCAGCGCTCTCCACACACTAACACTATCCTTCACACACTAGGGACAGTTTACATTTGTACCAAGCCAATTTGCTTACAGACCTGTATGTCTTTGGAGTGTGGAAGGAAACCTGAGCTCCCGGGGAAAACCCACGCAGAGGTTCAATCAAAGAAGAAAGTGGCAGATCATGTGAGTCATATTATGAGTATATTATTCCTGAGGACAATAACACAAAAAACATGTGTAGTGACTTTCCTTGGCATTTCTGGCAATGCTGTCATTTAATATCTGTCCGTAATTATCCTTGACTAGATAGTGGTGAGCTGCCTTGAACGGATGCAGTGCTGGAAATGGGTTCTTCGCACAACACTAAGAGGGAGGGTGTTCCAGGATTTTGACTCAGAAATGACACCATCTGATACTGTTGCTCTTGTCCTTGTAGATGCTGGAGATTGTTTTCAAGGAGTCTGTCCAAGGCAGTGGCCAAGGCAATACATATTGCAGCAATGGTTTAGTTTAGTTTAGAGATACTGTGCGGAAACAGGCCCTTTGGCACACCAACCATCAATCCCCACACACCTACACTCTCCTACACACTGGGAACAATTTACCAATCCAATTAACGTACAAACCTGTACGTCTTTGGAGTGCAGGAGCAAAGCGGAGCACCCCGAGAAAACCCAAAGAGGTCACGGGTAGAATACAATTTCTGTACAGAGAGCATCCGTAATCAGGATTGAAACCGGGACTCTGGTGCTGTAAGGCTGCTGCATCACCGTGCTGCATAATCGTGCGCCAATGGCTGAGGGAGTGAATATTCAGATTTCTGGATAGGTTGCCAATCATTGAGGCTGTTTTGTCCCTAAACTGTTAAAAGATGAGAAATATGTTCTCTGATCTGGAAAGCAGCTGAAAAGTTTTCACCAGTGTCCCCGTCATTTGAAAACGCTTTCATCCTTGAATAAATTGAATTGCTAGGTCAAGGCATGGAGGCGATATGTAATATAAAACTGTATTCCTGTCACTCGAAGCAATATCAACAGAATGTAATGCTGTGACTAGCTATTTGAACCATGCAAATTATATAAATTTATTATTACTTACATTAGTTAATAGAACTCATCTCACATGGATGACAGTGCCGGATTAAATTTATTTTGGAGACAAGAGGAAATGCAGATGCTGGATTCTTGAGCACAGTTGAATGTGAATTTGAGTTGAATTTATTTTAACAGTTTTAGATAGGACCTGTCTGTACGTATTTCTGCACAAAGAGTAAGTATTTCTGCACAGAGAATGCTCGACGTGTGCCTCTTTAAATCCACTGAATAAAATGTTGTTTGCAACATTGACATTCATGATTTAAAAGGTTTGATTTAATAGTCACTAGACCAAGGGCAGACCCGTTGGGTCTGCTCCCCCAACGCAGCCGTTCCCTACCCATAGCCCCCAAGGGAGACGTGGTCCTCCAACTCAAGCGGCTCAGGAATGAGCAGTGCGGCTGGTTTTAAATGGCGTCTTTGAGGCGAGATGCGGGCGCCAGCAGCCGTTATGGTCGCTGGCCAGCAGGAGGCGACAAAATGAGTGAGTGGGGGGGGGGGGGGGGAGAAGGATTTGATTAAAAATGTGTACTTAAAGACGACGAAATGTAATGAGGAGCAGATACTTAGAAAGAAAAGTGAAATCTCTACCGAAATGGAAAAGATCTCGGCGATTGAGCGTCTGGATTCGGCGTGGCAATGAATCAAAGGAAGAAATGCAGCCGGCAGCCGTATATGTAAATGGATCCATTCCGATTGGACATCTGCGAGCATCGGCCATTCCGATTGGACATGTGCGAGTATTGGGCATTGTGACATCACACGATGGAACGAATCAAAAGGCAGAAAGGCAGCCTGACGGCAGGCACAGAGTTTTAATAGTATATAGATAGTCATACAGTGTGGAAACTGGTGCTTCAGCCCAACTTGCCCACATCGACCAACATGTCCCATCTACACTAATCCCACTTGCCTGCATTTGGCCCATATCCCTCTAAACCTGTCCTATTCATGTACCTATCTAATTGCTTCTTAAACATTGCGATAGTCCCTGCCTCAACTATCTCCTCCAGCAGCTCGTTCCATACACCCATCACCCTTTGTGTGAAAAAGTTAATAATAATAATAATAATGGATGGGATTTATATAGCGCCTTTCTAGAATACTCAAGGCGCTTTACATCACCCCTCGGATTCCAATTTTTTCCCCCTTCACCTTAAACCTATCCCCTTTGGTTCTCGATTTCCCCTACTTAGAACAAGAGACTCTGTGCATCTACCTGATCTATATCACTCATGATTTTATACACCTCTATAAGGTCTCCGAAACCAACAACACAATTTAAGAAATATCAGTATTTAGCCAAAGTTACATAAACATTGTAACTGCCATTACAATGTCATGAACGGATATAATGAATTAATTGTACCATAGAGGCTTTGGGGTTCTTGATAATATAATGAAGTCACAAACTTCTTTTCTATCAGAATGATTGAATATGCTAAGTGAAATATTTATTTCAAATATACTGTATGCGCACAGATAATCATTGTGCATGTGGAGTTCTACGATTGCGCAATTCACTTAGGGTAATGCTTGCATGTATAAATACAGATTGTACAAATATTAAGAATTTCAATAAAAAATATAAAATAAGATAAAATAAGCAATTCTTTGGCCAATGTTAAAAAAGCAAAAACAGAAATGGTGAAATATTGTTGGGGTGGTTTGGAGAATGATAGGGTAGAAATATTTTGCCTCTCATAAGATCATTAATAGCCAAAGAGTTTAGTTTAGTTTAGTTTAGAGATATAGTGTGGAAACAGGCCCTTCGGCCCACCGAGTGCGCGCCGACCAGTGATCCCCGCACATTAACACTATCCTACACAAACTAGGAACAATTTACACATACACCAAACCAATTAACCTACAAAACTACACGTCTTTGGAGTGTGGGAGGAAACCGAAGATCTCAGAGAAAACCCACGCCGTCACGGGGAGAATGTACAAACTCCATATAGACTGCACCTGGTTCTCCGGCACTGCAAGCGCTGTAAGGCAGCAATTGTACCGCTGCGCTACCATGCAGATGGTGGCAAGAGTACATTGTTTCATCAAAAGGAGTCATGTTGTATCAGCAGTGGATGCTGCAGTGAGACACCAGAGGAAGAGCATTGATGACTCACTTCAATGCATGTGATGAGGCAGACAGCACCCAATTAATGGAGGCATGACGTAAACAGATAGTGGAGAGACATAGGAATGAATGCCGAGACCATCACAAAACAGAAAGGGTAAGTGTGCAAATGTTTCATTTAAATAGTTCAATTACTCGATCAATCAACATGAAGGATAGGAAAGAAAGTCGTGATTTAAAAAAAAACTCTCAGCCATGCCCGATTAATCTAGATCCAGCTCACCTTGAGGCTGGGAGAAAGGCAGTCAGTTGTTTGGGAAAATAACAAAATATGCATTGAGGAGAATGTACATTGCACAGTGGCACAGTGGAAGACTTGCTGCCTTACAGTGCCAGACTACCAACGGGTGCTGTTGGCATATTTTCCCTGTGCCCGCATCGTTTTTTTCCGGGTACTCCGGTTTCCTCCCACACTACAAAGATTTACAAGTTTGTAGGTTAATTGGCTTTGGTAAAATAGTAAATTGCCCCTAGTGTGTGTATGGGTGATCGCTAGTCATCGTGGACTTGGTGAGCCGAAGGGCCTGTTTCTGCACTTTATCTCTAAAGTCTAAAGAGTTAAGGACAGAATACGTTGAACTGAAACTTCAATGAGAACATGAGCTCCTTTTGCATTGTTCTCTGTTCTCTTTGGAAAATTAACAAGTTGAGAATCATTATGTAATTTTTTAACTGATGTAGTGACTCTAAAGTTACAAACTCGCCGTTATTTGCATTCACCAAAACAGATTAACTATCATGCAATTTCACTCGGGTCAACTATAAAATACTCTGCATTATTTGTGGTTGTTTTGGTTATACAAGGTGGCGAATGTATTACCCCAATGCTCATTGTGAAGGGCAAAGTAAGTTCAAAACCTTTACTTGCGAGGTTCACAGAACAGTGGTGTTGGGCTGTGGAAACAAGGAACTGCAAATGCCGGCTTACCAAAGGCACTAAATGATGGAGCAACTCAGCTGTCAGTAAAACATTAGAAATTAGGACAGTTTAGATCCTGTGGCCAAAATAATTGTTCTTTATACTAATACTTGAAATGTGGCAAAACATGGTAGGAAAATAAAATGTCCATTTTATAAATTTGGGAGGAATGTCAAAGAAAATGGTGGAAGGAAGCAGCTTCAAATATTGAGGGTAAAAATCAATTTAGTGATCAAGAAGGGTTTTTGGAGTGTTAATAGACATAAAATGCTGATGTAACTCAGCGGGACAGGCAGAGAAGGAATGGTGTCATTTCGGGTTGAGACCCTTCTTCAAGTTTGGTTGTAGTTTGGCTTGATTGTATTCATGTATATTGTTATCTGATTTCATTTAGCAAGCATAAAAAATAGTTTTTTATTGTAGTTCGGTACACATAACAATAATAAACCTAAACCAAAGCAGGCCAGCAGAGTTTGTGAATGGATGCAAGGCACACAAACAAATTTTAACCTGCAGTGGGAGTTGTGCATTGTCCCCTTGGTTACAGCTGTGAAGTGGAAGAATGCATCAGTAAAAGATTAGACAATGGTGGGAAAAAGAGTGATTTTACTAAGGGGTCTTAACGTTCATATTGAGTGGGAAAAGCAACCATGTCCATGCGATGTTGAATATTTTGTGTATCCAGAATAACTTACGCAGCATGATATTCCATAATTAATATGGAGCAGGCCAGCAGAGATTTGTAATTAGTAATGTATCATCAGTTGAAGTCAGTTAACAGCCTAATGATCTGTGAACCGCTATCTAACAGTGATCATTATATGATCAAGATTACTGTACAACTTGAAAGGGAGATAAATGAAATAGCTATTAATTTTCCTGATTCATCTGCATTGGAATGAAACTGTTCACAACTAGCTAGACAAAACATCTGAGTGATAAAAGATCATTAGGTCTGCACAACAAAGAAATCAGTGTTCAAAAGGGAACTGCAGATGCTGGAATATCGAAGGTACACAAAATTGCTGGGGAAACTCAGCGGATGCAGCAGCATCTATTGAGCGAAGGAAATAGGCGACGTTTCGGGCCGAAACCCTTCTTCAGACTTCAGAAATCAGTGCTCAGTTTGTTTATACTGTTAAGGAACTTTTTAGACTTTACAGCATGGAAACAGGCCCTTCGAGCCAACTGATTACCCACCAACCAGCGATCACCCTGTACACTAGCACTATCCTACACAATAAGGACAGTTTACAATTTGTGGAAGCTAATTTTCCTACAAATCTGCACGCCTTTGGAGTGCAGGAGGAAACTGAAACACCTGGAGAAACCCTATGCAGTCACAGGGAGAGCCTAGAAACATGCAAACAGACAGCACCCGTAGCCGGGCCTCTTGCGCTGTAAGGCTGCAACTCTACCGTTGCACCACTGTGCACCCAAACTCAAGATGGAATGCAAAATTATGAGAAAAGGCAACCCTGGGCATAATTTACGGTGATTTCCTAGCCAGAAACAAAGGTCTCGAAATGTGGAACCTACCAACAGATACCATGATTGACACAAAATGCTGCAGTAAATGGGCTGTCCCAATGTGGTGACCTAATTGGCGAGTTTAGGAGAGTTTGAAAATATATCATGTTGAAGACCTCCTTCAATCTCCTTCGACTATGTTGAAGACTTGCTTCGATTAGCTGCGTCTAGCTTCGGGAAAATTGGAGACCGAATAGTAGAGAGTGAAGATGACCTCCTTCGATCTCCTTCGACCTCCCTTCGACTATGTTGAAGACTATCTACGACTACCTTCGACTACCTTTGATTACGTTCGAGTACCCTCGATTACCTACGAATAACATGCCGACCTACTACGACCTACTTCGACTAAACCTACGTGTAAAAAAAGTATCGATTTTTTCCATGGCGACCGTTTTTTACTTGCAGTCATTTTTCAACATGTTGAAAAATATGCCGCAATCTAGCTGAGGCCTCAAGTACATGGGGACTACTCTCGAGCATGAAGGAGAGTTACAAAGACCTCCTAGGCCTCATGTCAACCATGCTGCGAGTATGAGTCGAGGGCAAACTCGCCAGAATTTGCGGATTAGGTCGCCGCAGTTGGGACAGCCTCATAACTCAGCAGGACAGGCAGCATCTTTGGAGAGAAGGAATGGGTGATGTTTTGGGTCGAGACCCTTCAGACAGACAACAGGTATGAATGGGTGGGGGAGGGGAGGGAGAGATGCAAGGAGCTGTCAGGTCACACCATCTCCTGTCTGCGTATGGAATCCAACAATACACCAATTCTTGTTGGAAATCCCTTGTAACATGCTGGGGAATCACCATTCAGACCCTATACTTGCTCACCCCTAGCACTGAACCTGAAGCCCCATTGATTACAGTCAGGTTTGCAGGACAACAGATTTTTGAAACAATAGGGATGAATTATAAATGTCCACATTTTCAGACACGCAATTCATCCTAGGAATGGTCGTTATTGCATGCCTCTGCATGCAATAAATCAAACTTCTCGGCCAGTGACAAAGAATTGGTGCAATACATCCATTTTCCAGAATGCTGTTTCCTAATGCTGGATTTCTCAAATCCCTTCTGTGGAAAATAACCAAAAAATGGCAATGTAAGATAATGGCAAGAGCACAATGTTAATGGCGCAACTCTGAGAGCCACACACTTTTGTCCGGGTTTGGTAGGTTGACTTCCAATTGAAAAATGAAAAAAAGTAATTTGAAATTAGGGGACAACTGCTCCTTCATTGTGGATTTGTTGCAAGCTTGGTGTAAATTTGTTACAAGCTGTAATTTAATTATGAGGGCAGTAAATGAGGAATGGAAATGTCAGGTCTCATTCTAAAATCCGTGTACATTATTCAAGCTCAACGAAACAGTAAGCTGCTGATATTCCCAGCCTGAGACTGCTTTATAACGTCACTGAGCACAGGCAGCACTTCAATTGTCAGGACTATAATTTCTTGCCTCAATGAGCTCAAACACCAACAGACTAAACTACAATCCATCAAGTAAAAAGTGCACATTGATTTCTCTGTCACTGTTCATTCACTTCTACAAATTGCAGATGCAAAGATGGTCTAAAAAGAGATAACATCTGGACGTTGCATATATTTAGTAACCATTTATAAGAAGTTGTTTACAGTGCTAAAATAAATATGGATTGCAATTAATCACTGCTAGTCCCAGCTGAATAGTAGAGAGATATTCATAAATTTGCATTAGACTTTACTCCAGTGTGCAACTGAATTAATCAATTTATCAATGTATTACCCTACAAGATAAACACTCTAGTTCAATAAAGAATAAAATAACCTCTGAAATTTTTCACTTAATTAGTGAGGGCTTTGGTTCCACTGATCTTTGAATTATATGTCTGCAAAAGCTTCACTCATCTGAACGCAGAAATCACCAGTATTTATCCACATAAATCCTTTTGCTTGAAAGCTGCAGCTATGAATTTGGATCTGTCACAGGAATCTACTCAAGTTCTGTGCAGGCGGTCACTCCTTTAAGCCATCTGGTTCGCGAAGGTTCTGTTTTACTCAAACGAACTGTCATCTCTCAGATGAGAAGTTAAAGCTAGACCCGCATCTGCTTTGAAGTGGGTGTAAAGTAGCTCCTGGAACCATTTGGAATAAAACCAGGTGATTATCGCTGGTGTCCAAGTCAATGTGTTTCCCTCAGTAACACCATTAAAAAGTCATTATCACGTTACTATTGTGGGAGCTTGTGATGTACAAGTTGGATGGCATTTTCCTAATTTGTAGAGGCACCAAACGTGGTGAACAAATGGGTTACTTTATTCAGGCATAAAAGTTTTGTTATATATGCACGTGGGTCTTCTAACATAAAGTTGTTGTTGCTGCTGCGAAGCTGTTGCCTAGTGGGCTCGAGCTGAGTCCTTGCTGAGGTGGAAGCACACTCACCCATAGAGAGAAGAGAGCTGGTCAACTCGAAGTAAGAGAGAGAAGAGAGGGTTGACCCGGGGTTTGTTATATATATACTAGGATACACCCCTATACCCCGTGACAACTCCTCCCTGCCATTGCGCAGTCACGTGACCCTACTGAGGGCCTGCTGAGGGTTCGTGTATCTAGTGGCCCAACCACCAGGTGCCGCAACAATATTATAAAGCTACATTTCTTAAAGCAATTAATAGCAATTAATAGTACTCTATATCAAAAAGGTAGACTAAGTTATCTAAAGATAAGGCATTATTTGATTGAAGTTTCAGTTCAGGATCCTGCACCAGGATCTTGACAACATAGAAACATAGAAACATAGAAAATAGGTGCAGGAGTAGGCCATTCGGCCCTTCGAGCCTGCACCGCCATTCAATATGATCATGGCTGATCATCCAACTCGGTATCCTGTACCTGCTTTCTCTCCATACCCCCTGATCCCTTTATCCACAAGGGCCACATCTAACTCCCTCTTAAATATAGCCAATGAACTTGCCTCAACTACATTCTGTGGCAGAGAATTCCAGAGATTCACCACTCTCTGTGTAAAAAATGTGTTTCTCATCTCAGTTCTAAAAGATTTCCCCTTTATCCTTTGCCCTTTACCTTTGTCCTTTGCCTCCTCAGAGGCCGATAGACCCATTGAGTTCTGCCAGCAGTTTGTTTTTTGTTCCAGATTCCGTCATCTACAATCTCTTGTGCCTCCAAGTCATTACATGGTTTGTTTGCAAAATTGATCATTCAATTAATAATTAAAAAATGTAGGCGAATCTGAACAATTTTAACATAAGGTTGGTATTACTGACAGGGGAAAAAACTCTAAATAGAGTCCACGAATAGCAACTTAGTTAAATCCACCATTCTGTTCATCAGAATTTGTAATACATTTGTATAGTTGTCTGTTGACTTGACCAGATCACTAGCCTTTTTTAGTTTAAGGCCCATTCAGTTAGCAAATCATGTCATTCACAGAAGAATTTCCACAACTTTGGGAGACAACTGGTGGGAAATCTGTTGTGAACACGTTAACCATCTCTTTTGATAATACAATCCAAGCAGGATCTAAAAAATGTATTTGTGAGGACTAGTGGGGCATTTTGATCCTTTAGAACCTTTGGAAGACTTGAACTGCTGCCACCTCATTTCCCGCAAAAGCTATTTTATAGATGAACTTCTTACTCCAAATACTTAATGTGCTGAAAGCCAGTCCTTGCAGGTCACTCAAGCACTGGTATCAATCTTGCTACAACACCTGATTATATCCATGTGGGCACATACTGTAGTTCAATGATTCAATTTAAATGAGATCCAGGAAAATCAGTCACCAGCCTCAGATTGTAAATGTTTACCTAGATTTAGAGACAGTTTCTTCCCAGCTGTTATCAGGCAACTGAACCACCCTACCACCAACCAGATAACGGTCCTGAACTAACCTATACCTCATTGGGGACCATTGAACAATCTTTAACTGGACTTTATCTTGCGCTAAACATTATTCCCTTTATCTTGTATCTTTATATTGTGGGTGGCATGATTGTAATCATGTATAGGCTTTTCACTGACTGGATAGCATGCAACAAAAATGCTTTTCACTGTACCTCAGTACATGTGACAATAACAAACTGAACTAAACTAAACTAATCAAATCTCCATGCATGAATGAGTAGCTTCCCAGAAGTCAAAACATTATGTGGGACAAATTCCATTCATGTTTTGTTTTGTGAAATCACAAAATCGAAATCCCATCTACATGTACAAAAAGGCACTGCAAATCATTTCTGGAGAAAGGTAATTTATTTAGGTTAGTTCCTATCCAAAAAACAAGGCTCTACCATTGTATGAGTTAATCAAGTTTGTAAAATAATAGATTTCTGGGCCATTCATGGTGCCAGGTTACAATTACCAGAACAATGCCTGGATTAGCGGGGCATTAGCTACAGGGAGAGTTTGGACAGACTTTGGATCATTTCCCATGGAATGCCAGAGGTTGCGGGGAGATCTGATAGAAGTGCATAACATTATGAGACCCACAGACAGGATTGACAATCAGAATCTTTTTCCCCAGGGTGGAAAAATCAAATGCTAGAGGGCATAGCTTTAACATTAGTGGGGCAAAGTTTAAAGGACGCATGCGGGGCAAGTTTTTTACAGAGGTGGTGAATGCCTGGAGGTGGTGCTGGGAGTGGTGGGGGAAGCTGATAAGTTACTGATATTTAAAAGACTTTTGGATAGGCATAAGGATCGACAGGGATGTGGGGTTTGTGCAGATAGATAAGTAATGTTCTAGCCAATATGTTTGGCACAGACATTGCTTGCCGAAGGGCCTATTCTTGTTATGTACTTTTTTTTTGTTCTGTGTAATTAAAACCAGAGGAAATATCACGATTCCTGATTTTATAACAGCTTGCCTTTTTTGTTCAAACCAACATCAAAAGAAAAACACCTAGATTCTGATTGTGTTGTTCTCTGGGCACTCTATAAATCATTCATGATGATCCCATTGTTCCATGCTGTGTTTATATGACCAAGATGAGTTTGCCATATGAGGAGAGTAAGTTGACCGTGGGTTATGTTCTCAGGGTACGAGACAAATGAGAGGAAGTCTGTTTAAAACTTAGAAAATTCTTATAGGACTTGGCAGGCAGGGAGCAGGGAGGATGCTTTACTGGCTAATGTCTATATAACCAGGGGTCACAATCTCAGAATAAAGGACAAAGGTGATGAGAATATTCTTCACTCAGGGAGTAATGTGTCTTTGAAACTCACAATCCTGAGGGGCTGTGGAGGCTGTCATTGATTTCATTCAAACCAGAGATCGAGAGGTAGCTGGATATGAAGAGAATCAAGGGATATGGAATAGTGTAGAAAAATTGAATCAAGGTCAAAGATCAATCATGATCATGATGAATGGCAGAGCAGGCTCAAAGGGCAATGGCCAACTCATGCTCCTAATTCAAATGTTCTTATTAAGATAGAACAGAAAAAAAGTCAATTTTAGGTTCAAAATTAGACACTGTGGCATGTGGAGATGACCTATGACGATGATTTAACATTCAAGCTGCGATGGCTGTTGACTTAAATGACTTTAGCTCTGTTGGAAGCAAAATTCCTTTCAGCAACCTCACTTCTGCAGTCTCAGTGAAGCAAAAAAACAGCCAATTTTCTGTTGCTGATTGCTGTTAAGTGATTCATATTGGAATTGAATAGTTGAAGGTAGCATGAGAATCATCTAGGCGATTCTCCCCTGCTAAATATGATATTCAGGGTCTATTCATAAAATCATTGAAGACTTTGCAATTAAGATGTGTAGGAAGGAACTGCAGATGCTGGTTTCCATCAAAGATAGACAAAACATGCTGGAGTAACTCAGCAGGTCAGGAAGCAACTCTGAACAAATGGAATAGGTGACATTTTTGGGTCTTCAGATTAAAGAAGGGTTTCAACCGGAACCGTCACCTATTCCTTTTCTCCAGAGACGCTGCATGACCTGCTGAGTTACTCCTGCATTTTGTGGTTAAGATGACTGCACAGCCATGTACAAGCCGATCTGGTAGTCCTTCTCAGAAAAATATGTGGCAAAGAAATACTACTACAAATTGGAAAAAAGGAGAGTATTTACAAGAGCAAGAGTAGACTACCTGGGCCTGTCACGCCTGCCCTACCATTCAATACAATTCTGGCTGATCTAAATAGGTCTCAACTCTTCTTCCATGCCAGTTCTTCATAACTCTCTATATCAAAAATATACCTACCTCTACCTTAAATACTTCTAATGATTTTATTATGAGAAGCATTGCATAATGTTTTGATGAGCCGCTATGAATATTCTTAAATCTCATTGGCTTGGCAGAAATGGTCAGCAATCTTATTTTAATTTGGGGATCTTGAGTGTTAAGGGCCTGTCCCACATACGCGACCTTTTCGGCAACTGCCGGCACCAGTCATTGGTCATCAAATTGTCACATTGGTCACATGTTGAAAATTGAGTGGCGACCAGAAAGGTGCTACGACTCTTTGGGTGACTAGGAGACCTCTCACGACCATACAGGCGACCACTGGCGACATGCCGCAGGTGTCACGGCATGTCACCAGGGGGCATTTCACCAGGGGATCGCATGTATGGTCGTGAGAGGGCACCAGGGGTCGCCTGTATGGTCGTGAGAGGTCCCCTTGTCACCCAAACATGTGTAGCGTCTTTCTGGTCGCCGCTGAATTTTCAACATGTTGAAAATTTTCGGCAACCTATGATGGGTGCTGGCAGTCGCCGAAAAGGTCGTTTAAGTGGGACAGGCCATTTACTACCGCAATTGATCAAATTCACTGGAAGGTTTCCAATGAAAGGAAAGATAGAACCAGAGATATTGGTCACAAAAATAATGTCTAAACTTGGAAAGGAATTAACTACAAATGTCTGGGAGAAAGTGTAAACACCAATGAAAAAAATTCTGGGAACCAAATTTAATTTAGTTTAGTTTAGTTTAAGGGCCTGTCCCACTTTGGCAACTTTTCAGCGGACTGCCTGCGACCTTCAAGCTCGTGGCACTCACCTGAAAAATGGCAAACTGGAACGGCGACCGTCAGAGTGGATCACACACACAAACACATCGCAAAGGTGGGGGCCAGGGAAAGCGGGGGAGCACTGTCTGAAATTCACATGGTGTAAAGCCAAGATGATACAGATACACACCGCAATGAACAGGAAGGTTAAAGACGGCTAGCACAGTGTACGGTAAGTCCTTTAAAAGAGCGGGGAGAGGGTGAGGGGAGAAGGGGGGGGGGAAGGAGTGGGGAAGGGGGGAGGGGAAAGGGGGGAGAAAGGGGGGAGAAAGGGGGGGGAAGGGGGGGGGAAGGCGGGAGAAGGGGGGGGAGAAGGAGTGGAGACACTTTTAAGAAGCCAGACAACTTTTAATAAGCCAGAGATACACAGATGTGAAGTTTAGCGGACATTTAACATTACCGGTCGGTTTTCCTTCGTTCTGAAAACTCGTGCTTACATTTTTTTCCCCCCCAATGAGGCAATGAAAATGCCCAGTCAGCAAAGGAGATTAACTAAAATTACCTACGTCTACCTCGACTACCTACAACGACATGGCGACCGCAATACCACTGCACCTACGACAACAAAAGTGTCGATTTTCTCCATGGCGAACAATTTTTGGCCACAGAAAAAATTTCAACATGTTGAAAAATTTGCTGCGACCATAGTGAGGCTGCGACTAGTTCCCAGAATGCGGAAACTCCTCTCGACCACCAGTGAACATATGGCGACCATGTGGCGATCATGAGGCGAGTGCAAAGTCTCCTGCATTCGCCTAAAAAGTCACCTGTGGGACAGGCCCTTTAGAGATACAGCTTTGAAACAGGCCCTTAGGTTCACCCTGTCCGTATCAACCAGCAATCCCTGCACACTAACACTATCCTACATACACTAGAGATAATTTACAATTTAACCAAGCTAATTAACCTGCAAACCTTTGGAGAGTGGGAGGAGACCTGAGCTTCCAGATAAAACCCATGTGGTCACGGGAAGAACATACAAACTCTGTACAGACAGCACCCATTGAACCAGGGTCTCTCGTGTTGTAAGGCAGCAACTCTACCGCTGCACTACCGTGCCGCCCATGGCTTATGGGTTTCAGTGATGGACACTGTGTCTTTTTCACATTACAACCATGATTACAATTTGCTGTGACAGCTCTTTGGGCTTCCCACAGATGGGGATAAAATATAATATGAAGTGCAAGTTTTTTTTCAATATCCTTGATCTGTTCACAATCTCCTAAATGTTTCCTCTCTTTCTCTAAATTTCTTGAAGTTGTCTCCTGTGAATACCATCTAATCGTATCTTGTTTTCTACACAAGCATTTTACAAGTTATTTAATTCTGTACTGTCTTGAGACTTCTCGTGAATTCGATTTTGGAATAGAATCATCAGTGTCACTCATTCACTCACTTAGACATCACGCAAACACAACTGTTTGTCGGCACTCAGTCTTCAATTGAGTTGCAAGCATACTTCAATGAGGTTGCAAGACATCAGCACACAAGTTGCTTTAGATAGCAGCAATCCACCAACTTCAAGGCAGGACTTCCCATAATTGCTAAAAGACATAGGCCACAACTTATTTTCCTCTATACATTTATGTATTAATTTAAATTTATGCAAAATAGTCAGCAGTTTGCTTGGAAGTCTAGGTTTCCCTGGCAAAAGAGTCTCAGTCTGAAGAAAGAGAGGTCTCGACCCGAATCATCAACTATTACTTTTCTCCAGAGAGGCTGCCTGACCCACTGAGTTACTCAGCATTTAGAGTCTTTCTTCGGTGTAAACCAGCATCTGTAGTTCCTTCCTACACAATGCAGCTGCTGTGACTTCAACCACAAACAATGGACCATTGTGAGCACCACCTTTCCTTGGTCATCAGTGCTGGCTCTGATTTGTTCTGAACCATTTCATGCCTCTAGTTTCTCTGAGTCGAAGTCTGAAGAAGGGTCTCGACCCAAAATGTCACATATTCCTTTTTCTCCGGAGATGCTGCCTGACCCGCTGAGATACTTCAGCATTCTGTGTCTATCTACAGTAGAAATCCAGAACGTTCATATCACCTCTGTCATTCAATTGAACTTTGAGCAATGTGGAACATGTACTTGGACAGTTTCCATATCAATTACATTGGCAAAACTCCCCTTGAATCTGAGCAAGGTTGCATCTGGTGCAGCTTCAGTGATTTAGAAGATCAAGATCAAGAGAGTTCAGTTGTCAAGTACAGTGGATATGAACTGCAACAGTGACATACTTACTTGCTCCAGCTTTGCAGTTACATCGGAAGCAACAACAGCATATACATATATATATGTCGATATATATCAATAAATTGTTAATTATTCAAAGTAAAGTGGTCAATGATAGTCCAAATGTCAAAGGACTTAGAGCCACCATAATATTGTAGACCTTAGTGGTTCAGTGCTGAGGTAGGATTGTTGTTAGGGTTGTTCTAGAATCTGATGGTTTATCTAAATGGAGCAGAAAGAAAATCAAGGGAAATGACTAAGATGATTTAGTCGGATAATTCAAAGGTTTTTGATTATTTTAAGTAATAAAAACAAAAATGTTGAGAAAAGACATTTTTTTTGGAAAAAGTTGTGCGTCTCCGTGGATGAGTCCCTGGGCAGGAAGAAACAGAGTCAATGTTGTTTAAGAAAGAACTGCAGATGCTGGAAAAATTGAAGGTAGACAAAAGTTCTGGAGAAACAGCATGTGAGGCAGCATCTATGAAGAGAAGGAATAGGCAAAGTTTTGGGTCGAGACCCTTCTTCAGACTGATGTCTGAGGGGGGGGGCGGGAAAAGAAAGGAAGAGACAGAGACAGTAGGCTTGTGTAGCAGGGAAGGGATGGAGAAGGAGGGTCTCGACCCGAAACTTTGCCTATTCCTTCTCTCCATAGATGCTGCCTCACCCGTTGAGTTTCTCCAGCACTTTTGTCTACTTTCAATGTTTTCAGGTGAGTAATTTTTCCCCAGAGCTGAGAAAAGTTTGAAATAAAGGATCTTAGTTGTTTTAGAGAGAGAATAAAAAGGAAAGTCTGTGTAGGTCAGGGAAAGATGTGTAGAATAATTCAAGTGGTGGTGGAACTGGCTGACAGGTAGTAAAGTCTAATGGGTAACAAGGATTGTGACTGGTTGAAGTTTAAATGAAAATGTAAGATGCCAGGAATGGCTAATAATCTGAAATTGTTTACTTGAACATTGAATTGAGAAGGCTGTAAAATGACTGGTTTGAAGATGAGGTGGTGTTACGTTCTTTATTGAGCTTCATTGACATGGTGCAGGGAAGCCTAGGTAGAGAGGTCAGAGTAAAGTGGCATGCAACTACACACTCTGGTTAACCTCTGCAGTTTGAGGGGGGATCAGACTTAGACTGCAGCCCAATCACCTCATTGTGGATGAGATGACATTGTCCACACTCAACTGGAAGAAGCACAAGCAAATCACTTGCAGTTACATAAGTCAGTTGTTTGAGGTGCTTCCCAGTATAGTTATGTACTTTCATTTAATTTTAGATTATATTAATATCAAAAAAGAACTTAATTGAGTTCACATACATTTTTAAGGTCTTGATGATTCCAAACACTCAAGGTAACTAACATCTGATGCAACTGAGCTGTGGATAAAGCATTTCCGTGATAGTTGCAGTGTCCAGGACACCACTCATCACCTTGGAGTCTGCTTCATTTACATTGAGGTCACACCAGGGATTAACTCAAATACAGGTTCAGCCAAATGTCAATTACTGACAGTGAACTACTCAGAGAAAATGCAAAGCCCTTTTGTTTCCCTTCATCTTTCTTTTAGTTTAGTTCAGTTTCACACCGACCAATGATCCTTGCACACTATCCTACACACACGAAGGACAATTTACAATTATACCAGGCCAATTAACCTACAAACCTGTACGTCTTTGGAGTGTGTGAGGAAACCTGAGATTCCGGAGAAAACCCACACAAGTCACTGGGAGAACGTACAAACTCCGTACAGACAAGCGCCCATAGTCAGGTTCGAACACGGGTCTCTGGCGCTGTAAGGCAGCAACTCTACCGCTGTGTCACAGAGTCGCCCAACAATTCTGTTACATTTCTTTTTAAACACTGTTGGTCTGCTATATTTTGGAAAACATCTGGACCACATCCAAAACACCATTCTTATTCTGACAGATATTCAAACATTTTTAAATTGTAGTTCACTCTTGGATGAAATAGTTGATTGAGAGAAATCACATGAGGGAATGTAACTTTCACTGTTCCTCACCAATCAATGTCACTGTGAGTTATAAGCTTTAAGTCTACCACAGTTTGACTTCAGTTTTGACAAATAATCCCTGCTTAAAATTGAAATGGACTGTTTTTTCCACAGCTATTGCTTGACCAACTACTTGAGTGTTTTACTCTGAATTTCAAACAACTGCAATTATTTTTTTCTTCTTACGATTATTTATTACTGCAACAAAGACCCATCTGCAGCCTGTTTGAAAACACCTTTCATCTATTTACAATGAAACTATGACACATTTTGAACTGCAGATTATGATTGAAAATGAACTATCATCAGGTCATAGATACGATCATTTAAGTCAAGTCAAGTGTGAAGAGTGTTTTATTGACCTATGTCCCAAAACAGAACAATGAGATTCTTACTTGCAGCAGTACACCAGATATGTAAACATAGGACTTTGGAAAACACATATTTAAAAAAAAAAGATATATATATATATATAAAAAATAATAATAGTGCAATGTCAAAAAGAATGTCCCCAAGTCTACATAGGTTGGTGTTTAAGAAAAATCTGCAGATGCTGGAAAATCGAAGGTAGACAAAAATGCTGGAGAAACCCAGGGTGAGGCAGCATCTATGGAGCTGAAGAAGTCTGAAGAAGGGTTTCGACCCGAAACGTTGCCTATTTCCTTCACTCCGTAGATGCTGCCTCACCCGCTGAGTTTCTCCAGCATTTGTGTCTACCCATATAGGTTGGTGCCTATTTGGAGGTTGTTGTGTTTAATATCCTGATGGCTGTAGGGAAGTAGCTGTTCCTGAACCTGGACATTATAGTTTTCAAGCTCCCATACCTTCTTCCCAATGGGAGGAGTGAAATGAGAGTGTGGCCAGGGTGATGGGGGTCTGATGATGCTGACTGCTTTTTTGAGGCAGTGACTCTTGTAGATCCTTTTGATGGTGGGGTGGTCAGTATCTGCGATGGACTGGGCAGAGTTTACCAATTTTTGTGAATAGCATTGGTTTATTTTGGGATAAATTGGCCCAAAATATCCCGTTGAATAGAATCTAATTACATTTTCTGTGATTTAGGCATGTTTGTGTAATATATGTTTTTTTTTAATACATTTTCTGTCACGTTTTTAAAATGAGGACTGTGATGGCACAATGGCACCTATTGAATAATTCTTGTATTCAAATCATTTGAGATCTGAGCAAACAGTTGAGCAATCACCTGAAGGATTGTGAAATTAACAAAGAAGAATGAAAAGAAACAGTAGAGTGGCTGAAATTAATGCCAAATCTGGCCTAAAATAACAAAAGGTAAGAGAAAGAAGCCCACAGACAGAAAATAAAAAGAAGCAAAAATTACAAACAAGCTTTTTTTTTTTTTAAATGTCAAATAAACAATACCCAAAGGATTGAGACGTTGCACCAGTAGTAAATCTTTGGTGTCAAAGATTGTAATTAATAAGTTCTTGAAAGGATATTCTTGATTGCACCAACATGGTAACTTTCTAGGGGGTATTTAGTTTGCATTTATAGTAATGTCATGGCATGCTACGCTCATCATTGGTGAAGATTGCATGGATAGGAAAGGTTTAGAGGTATATGGGCCAAAGCAGGCAGGTGAGCCGAGCGTAGATGGGGCATGTTGGTCAGTGTGGGCAGCTACTGTTGACATGATGCTAAATCGGAAGCCTACAAATTGGATAGCAACTCTTGGATATTCCAACTTCGCCACATATCTGCTCCTTGGCTGAAGTCACTGTCCCATTTAATAGTAAAATTAAACGAGAACTTACCAGTTTGAAGTTTGATCGTTATTTTATGAGGAGTAACGTTGAGGGATTACGTGAAGAACCCCGCCAGGACGCATGCGTGTCATTCTTCAAAGCAGCGGTGTGAAATCACAGATAACTGTAATGACTAAACATAGTAAGATTAGAGAAGAGATACCAGTTGAGGGTGGGAGCGGAGGGCATGTTTGTTATAATATCATTGGAAAGTTTTATCCGTTGACCATCCTGCTGTCTTGAGGATTTGGTCCATAGGAACATCCAACTTCATAGCTGCCGATGTAGCGGCAGCCCTGGTGGAGTGAGATTTAAAATGCTAGTGTCTACTCCAGCCTTATTAGGACCTGTTTTAGCCATCTAGAGATGGTCTGGACTGTCACTGTTTTGAGTGGCTGTTTGTAGCTGATTAAAAGTGACATTTCTTTCCCTCTGATGATAGTATACTCCATATATAATAGTAAGTGTGTTACAATACAGAGACGATCATCTGTCGGGTATGCCCTGAATTCTGTTTTTAGGCCTGCTGACCCCTGTCTGTTCTGTTTGACTAATTCATTGATGTGAAAAATTAAATTTCCAGATGAAATAGTCATGTTGTCCAGCCTTAGGTTCTGTAGTGACTGGACCCTTTGTGCCGTGACCAAGGCCATCAGCATGACTGTTTTCATAGTCAGTTTCTGTAGGGACAGAGCTGTAGCTGGAGACCAGTTTCTTAACATGGTCAGTACAATGCTCACATCCCATATTTGGGAGTACCTGGTTCTTGGGGGATTAACATTAAAATGCCCCTCATGAGTTTGGTTACCAGGGTGTGTCCCAACAGAATGCCGCTCTGTTCCTTGCCACAGGTATGTTGACAGAGCACTTCTGGCGCAGTTGATGGCACTATGACTGAGCCTCTCATCGTAATGGAGGCTTGCCAGGAATTCTAGAACAGACGGGATGTTCATAGATCTGTGGGTGATCTTTCCTTTGTTACCGGATGGACCAGTAAATTAGGTCTATGATGGATGGTGATGCATGGTTCTAATACCATGTCTAGTATCACCGGGAACCATGGTTGAGTAGGCCAATCGGGTACTATCAAAATACCAGACGCAGAGTCTTGCTGTATTCAATTCAATTCAATTCAACTTTAATGTCATTGCACAAATACTAAGTATGGGTACAACAAAATGCAGTTTTGCGTCAGTCCGTAGTAGTAGTGCATATAGAAATTTAAAAAAAAGAAGATACAGAATAATCAAAAATACAGAATAATTAAACAATGGGGACGGAGGGACCGGAGAAATCTATCGGCGGGACTCCGAGTTCAGCAATGTGATGGTATAATTGTAGAAGCTGTTCCTCATCCTGCTGGTATGAGACCTGAGGATCCTGTACCGCCTCCCTGATGGGAGGAGGGCAAACAGTCCATGGTTGGGGTGGGAGGGGTCTTTAATGATCTTCCCAACCCGTCTCAGACACCGTTTTCGGTGGAGGCCATCCATGGCAGGGGGCGGGGCACCGATGATGTGCTGCGCGGTTTTCACCACCCGTTGTAGTGCCTTCCTGTCCGCAACAGTGCAGCTGCTGTACCATACCGTGAAGCAGGTGGTCAGGATCCTGTATTTTCCTTAATACCCGACTGATAAGGCAGAAAGGAAGGAATGCATAAATAAACTATTTCCCCCAATGCAGCGACAATGCATCTGTTGCCGCTGCCCCAGGGTCTGGTTCCCATGAAACATAATTTGATAACTGGTGATTGAGCCTGGATGCGAAAAGATCGATATCTGGTGTTCCATACCATGCTGTAATTTCAGCAAATACATTTTTATCCAACATCCATTCAGTGTTTTCATTGAATTTGCGTGACCTGGTGTCTGCCACTAAATTTAGTTTACCTGGTAAGTAGGTAGCTGATATCCAAATATCTCTCTGGATACACCATTGCCAAATTGTGTTGGCCAGATTGTCACATGATGTCGATTTGTTTCCACCCATATGGTTGATATATGCTACCACGGTGGTGTTGTCAATTTGTAGTCTAACATGCTGGTGATTTAACCCAGAACAATATGACTTAAGGCCATGGAATGCACTTAACATTTCCAGGTAGTTTATGCCCAGTGTTTGTAATAATGATGCCTCCTGTGCATTCCATCTCCCTCCACAGCTGGAGATGGAATTGGTAGCACCCCAACCAAGTGCACTGGCATCAGTTTGTAGTACCATAGACGGGTTGCTGATAATTATTGGATTGGAACAATACCTGATGTTATGTTCCCACCATTTTAGTTCCATTATGGCCTCTGTTGGTAGCTTCATTGGTCTGTCAAAATGGCCACCATTAATTTTGAGTGCTCTTATTTTTGCTCTCTGTAAATTTCGATAGTGTAAAGGTCCGAATTGTGTGGCTGGAAATGCAGCCACTATCTTCCCAATTATTCTAGCTACCAGTCTAATGGATGGTTTGGTGATGTCAATGATTTCGCCACAAGCCTCTATTAAGGCTGTAACCTTTTCTTTCGGCAAAGTCACTGACATGAGAACTGAGTTAATGGTGAACCCCACATAATCCATTTTTGTTGAAGGCGTTAATTTAGACTTAACTGGATGGATGATAAACCCCAGTTTTTCAAACAATTGTTTTGTGGCTGTTACCGCTTGTTTAGCCAATCCCAAAGTTTTGCCAACAATAAGTATGTCATCTAGATATGCCATTACCATGTGTTTTTGTTTCCGCAGTAACGCTAGGGCTCGTTTCAAAATTTTTGTGAACAGCCTGGGGGCTGATGTTAGACCATTAGGTAGTGCCCTGTATTGCCATGTGCTGACCTATCATGTTGAATTTTAAATAACATCTGTGGTCATCTCTTGTGGGTACTGTATAGTAAGCATCTTTTAAATCGATGCTTGCCATGTAGTAGCCTTCGGAAATCAATTGCTTAGCAGTAACAAAGGTTTCCATCTTGAAATGAATATATTGTACAAAGGTATTCAAAGTAGTCAAATCGATGATGATGCGGCAACCACCATCTTTCTTGTTTTTTATAAAGATGTTGGACACGAATTCCTGTGATTCGTGTTGGGTTTTCTCAATTACTCCTTTTTTATATAGCCGCTGTAATTCAGCATGTGCTTTAGATTTTTCTATGCCTGTGAGCACGAACATTCGGTTCGGTACATGCTGAACTGGAGGGTTATGTTTTTGTATAAATTCTATGGTATAACCCTGGATACTGCTTAGAATATAAGTGTCGGTAGTTAACTTATTCCATGCATCCAAATAATATCGTAATCTCCCACCAACTTCCATGCTCCCTTTAATTCTTAAGGAACCAGACCCACCTACCTCCATGATTACCAGTGGTAGGTGTGTTACTTCTTCGGCATCCTCCGTGGACGTTGAGGCGCCGTTGTCTGGGTCTGTTGTTGGGTTGGTGTTGAGGGCTTGCGCATTTTCCAGGAAGGTCAGTCTGGGCCATGGCCTAAAAAAGACCGATGTTGGGTGTTCCTGGTTTTTGCGCTTTCTCCAGTTTGTCTTGGCCGACTGGTGGGTGCGTAGGGGTGATGTTTTTGGCCGTAGTAGCTTTTGGATGCTGCTTTTATGAGCCCCAGGTTTTCGCCTCTTCGTCAAGTTCTTTGACTTGTTTTGATAAATCCTCTCCAAATAGTAGTATTGATGGTTTGGAGGTTCCAGGTTTGCAGAGGCCTGCAAATTTGGGGTCTAAAGCCGGTTGGATAGCACTTTCCCTAATATTGTTTAACTCGTATTGTGAGTTGCAGAGTAAAGCCAGTGCATCTTGGTGGTCTTGGGTCATGTTTTGCTCATTCAATGTGCGGGCAAAAGCCGTAATTCCTGCTGTTAGGACTTTTAGGACTTTCTGTATTTTTAAGTCCCTGGTTCTAATTGATGCCCCGACATGTTTCCAGATGCACTGGTTGACACTGGGAACATTTAGCGACTTGCAGTTCCCTGGTGGTAAGTGTCGTGTTGTGGTGTCCGATAATGCCTGTCCCTGTAGTTGGTTAAAAGACATGTAGTCAATGCTTGCCGCTATTTTCGGCTCCAGGTTTAGGCCAGTTTGGTCGGGTTGGATAAACTGGGACACCATATCCAACATGTTTTCTTTCACCCCAGGCATACTAGGGGTATGGTGATCACACCCCTATTCAGGGTCAGCCCAGAATTGACCCTCCGTGCTCCCCTCTGATGAGGGAGAAACACTGTGCAGCCCCACAAGAGGTACTGCTGTGGGGCTTACTAACTGCCCACTGTGGCTAGCCTCCATCTCCCGGAGCCTGCCACTTTGGAGTATTTCCTCCAGCAGCCGCTCCAACTGGCTCTTATGCTCTCGGGCATAGGCCACTCGCGGCTGCTCCTGTTCCCCCAGCCGCTCCAACCGGCTCCAATGCTCACGGGCACTGGCCGTCGCGGCTGCTCTTGTTCCCCGCTCCCAGCCGCTCCAACCGGCTCCAATGCGCACGGGCACTGGCCGCTCGCGGCTGCTCCTGAAGCCGCTCCAACCGGCCCCAATGCTCACGGGCACTGGCCGCTCACGGCTATTCAGAGTCGGACTCATCGGAGTCAACGACTCTGTTAGTTTTTTGCTTCGCTTTACCGCCCGGCCGTGGCCGGTGCGGGAGCGAAGTCGGGCACAGCTGCTCCCATTTCGGGAGATTGGCGTGCCGTTGGCTGCTGCTGCCGGCTGCCCGCAACTCCGCGGTTCTCCCCCGCCAGCTTTTTCGCAGCCTTCGTGGATCTGGTCCATGTCTCCACCTGTAAGGTAAGTGGAAGGAACGCAGAGTCTCCTTACCTGCTGTTCCCGGCTTTCAAATTCTGCCGCTAAGGGAACGTTGTTCCCCCTGCTGTGACTCGTTGCAATGCGTGTAGCAATATGACACGCATGCGTCCTTCGGGGTTCTTCACGTAGTCACTCACGTGACTCCGAAGTAAAATCATAATTAATGTTGAGCACTATTTGGATCATTGCTATTAACACTAAAATCTTGCTCATTAACAGACACTTGATCAACATATTGTATTATTTTAAGAAATGTTCTATTGATCGCGACCTGCTGAATGCTCAATAGATGCGCATACATATTTCATGCTGAAAATTTCTAAGTTCAATGTGAGAGCGAGAATTGTTTTTCATTTTCTGGGAGTTCAAGCAAGAAGAAAATAATATCCAAGTAGCTACACATCACATTTAATGCATAGCTTTGCAATCATGTCGAAATAATAGGCTTGGCAGCCAGAAGCACATAATCTGAATGGAGTCCATTATACTGGATCTGATTATCTGCGACACACTAACTTTTTAATCACTCAAATGCATAGTGCAAAATATATTATTAAACTGAATCAACTGTAACCGTAGTGTAAGGTTTGACATTTCATACTTGGTTAAAAGGGGAAAGGTTCACTCCAGGTGTCCACGGTTATCAACAAACGGAGATTTTGTCAATTATATTGTATTTGAATGCTTCTCATCTCAGTCAAATTGAAATTATTCTGAATGCAACCTCGCTCGTGGATTTTTATCCATTGAATGGTTCAGGCAATCAAACAATGTCAGGCATACTTCAAGGGAATTGCTCTAAAGCAGAAACGGATGACACTTTTCCACAGTTGCATTTGGTTCCATTTGACACTGACTTTTATTACCAGCAGACTACTCGAAAGAGTCAGCACTCTAGTATTTTAAGCAGACGTTATTTTTCATTCTTTTTTTCGCTAAACCAAATGAAAGAAACAGAAAGAGACAAAGTAAAGCCAGCTGGCATGATCCTCCTGCAGTACCATCCCTCCTGTGGTTAAACACCTTGTCAAAATAGTTTGTAACATAGACATGTACAAATGGTCTAATTTGATTGTGTTTTTTTTTCAAATGGCCAATATCCAGCTCACAATAGTTAAGTATTTTGCAACAAAGCAGATCAGCTTCTTACATTCAAAAGTTCCAAACAATAAACAGGACAACTGGATTGCAAAAAAAAGACTGTGGCTTTTCACAACTACATGATTAATTCGCATGCCTCTGGAATTCACCTTGATGTCAATTAACTGGTGTATTTGAAAACTAATGCACCACCTTGCTAAAGGGAAAGGTTCACTGCAAGTATTCACGGAGCACACAGTCGAATAACAGTGAACTACAAAATATCAATGCTTCTTCCCATGCTTTTCATCTTCTAACTGTTTCTTGCCTTGTTAGTATTTCTTATGGTTTCAAGGGCTTATTTTCGGCTTTGTTCAGTGCTTCTTTCCGTCCATTATTTATGCATCAAACTCTACCCGATGCAGGAGTATTGAAAGCATACTCTAAAATATTGACTATTGAGATTCTTACGGTTTTCTGGAAAGCCTGCAAATAAATGGCAATCCTGCAGAAAGTTCAAATCCAAATTGATAGGAGTCACTCTACTGGACTAAACATAGTTAAGATGAAAGACACAAAATGCTGGAGTAACTCCGCGGGACAGGCAACACCTCTGGTTTCGGGTCGAGACCCTTCTTCATTCTGAAGATTCTGTGTTTGGCCATTTTTTCACCCTTTCTTGGAGTTCCTGTTTGAAATCATTGGGAATTTAAAAAATCCCATTCATTATAAAGAAAGGAGAATGGAATAGCTAGACAAATGGCCACCATAATCAAATTCAAAACATTTTTTTTTGGGGGGGGGGAAGGATATTTAAAGTTGGGTTTCTCTCACAAGAATCCCACTAACTCAGCAATCTAATATTTAGACTGTTGGATTTCTGCTAAAACAGTTGGAGTTTTGTCTCTTTACTATACCAGTATGATGTGCAGTTTGATTTTGTGAAATTGTCATTAACTCTGAGGTTGCTGGCCAATAAACCTTTACTCTTGCCAACTAATATCTTGATTATCTGGACTTGGATGATGGAGATACCTGACCTTATAGTGGAAATATTTACTCAATTATATTGACAGAAAGCATACAATAAACATTTCATAATATTTTGGCTTAGAAGCTTATCGGAATGAAGATGAATAAAATGAAAATGAATAAACTGGAGCAAATTAGCAAGAATATAAAACCAAAACAAATAGATTTACATCCTCTCACAACCATTTATTTTGAAAACAAATATAAATATTTTTTTCGGACAATTGGAGAGAAAAGAATACGGTTAATATAATAAATGCTTACATGTAGACAGGAACTGCAGATGCTGGTTAAACCGAAGATAGACACAAAGTGCTGGAGTAACTCACCAAGACAGGCAGCATCTCCGGAAAGAATGAATGGGCCAAAACGTCATCCTTTCCTTCTCTCCAGAGATGATGCCTGTCCCACTGAGTTACTTCAGCACTTTGTATCTACCATACATACTTATATTGGGTTTTAAATTAATGCTATCTGTACTAAAATATATTTGATAAATTAAGTATTTTTACTAAATGGAGAGAGCCATGATCACAGTGAATGGTGGTGCTGACTTGAAGGACTGAATGGCCTACTCCTGCACCTATTGTCTATTGTCTAAGTCTGAAAGTGAGCTATTTATTCTAGTGGTAATAATTATTTTTCAACGAACAATATACTTTCCACCTACATTTTGATAACCAAAGCTTTCTCGGAAGCTTTCACTTAAACAAAGCAAAGCATAATGCATATTCATGGATAATTTAGTAGAAATGTTATAATCAGAATCAGTCGCAAATTACTTTTGCATTTATTGGCTGACTCACCTCAGGTAAATGTCAATAACAGAAGCTGGCAAATAGAGTAATCAAATTAGATCACTAATTTAGCTGATTATTAATCACTAGAAGCATTCATTACTGACTGTCCCAATGGAAAATAAATTAAACAAGAAAACAGTGTGCCTCCACTTTATTGTATATCTTCTTTTAATTAAAGTAGCTTTGGATTTTACAGCTGTGGAGGAGTGCCAAGGGATAGATAAACAAGAGCATTCTCAATAGATTAACAAGTAATCATGATGCATGCATACATTTGCAACGCATGATATTAATATTACTTGGCTACACTGAAATATTTACAGGTGACGATGAAGTTAATTGACATTAATATGCAGTCTGCTCTTTGTCAGGAGATGACAACCAAGCAAATAAACATGACAATAATGTTTATCATTTTGAATAACTAAATCTTTCCACAATGGAACCAGCTCCATATATGATCGTTGATTATACTCTGAGGTGAATTTGAAGTCAGAAAGCAGTACGAGAAAAAATATGGTCAGTGTAAGATTCGGCAAAACTAGTTGGCAAGTGTATAATTTTTTATTTTTTGCTGCTGACCTATGCACAGTGAAACACCAGCACCTTGGACAGCGCCCTAGACTGAGCTGGAGCCACAGTCAAAGGAGCAACTACTATGGCACCTCATCAACTCTACTTCCTAAAAACCAAGGCAATTCCAGCCAGATGACGGAGAGGAAAAATGCAGGGGACCCCCATTGACTGTGTCTCTCTTTGCAAGTTTGATGCAAGACTGAGCTGCTGGGACAGGACTGAAACTGCCAGCACCTCCTCACCTCCCAACAGATGACGAGGGACTGTTCCCCGGCAGGGACTCAGAACTGTTGCTAACCATGTGGATTTGTGGGTTGGAACCCTTCTTCAGTCTGAATATGCAGGGTGTGAGAGGAAGCAGAAGAAGCAGAAGTGAAAGCAGAAGAGAGGAAGGGAGAATGTAGGCTGCTTCCCTCCCAGTTGGATTTCTCTTTTGCCTGATTGAAGGAAGACAGCTGCCAAAACCAGCCAGTGCCTCCCTTTGGGACCAAGACTGAGCCACTGGGGCAAGCTCAAGACCAACAGCGCCTCCTCACCTGCCCACAGACGATGAGGGACTGTGGCTCCTTTGAAACTGAGCAGCCAGGACAAGCCCAAAACCACGAGGGTCACCTCTTCAAAGCAGAGACTGAGCTGACAGGACAAGCCAAGATGCCCAGTTCCTCGTCTGTGAGGCTGAGACTGAGCAGTTTGGACAAACCTGAGATGGCCAGGACCTCCTCTTTAAGGCAAAGGCTGAGCTTCTGGGCCAAACCCAAGACTGCCAGCACCTCCTCATTAGCCCACAGATGACAAGCAATGTTGTCCCTATAAGGACCTGGACCCAGGCCTTCTCATCACTATTGACCTTCACTATATAGAAAACTTATCACGTGAATTCACCCTACCACAAATGTGTCAGTGTAGTCGATGTTGGCCAAGCGTCTGTCCCTGACACCACAAAATATACTTTCTTAGAGGTTTGCTATGTACAGATCATAACTTTAATCTGCAAAGACCTGCCTGGCTATAACAAAATAGCAGCCACAATGGTAACCTTTCTGAACAGTCCCCATCAGTGTTTCACTTCTGATTTAACATAACAAAAAAGCTCATGCCCCCAATGCATTCTGTATGTGGTACTTACACATACAAAAGGACACAACTTTTAATAAAGAATAATTATTAACAAGGCTGAATGCTTAAGCTATGCATGTTCCCTCTACTTATTTGCATTTTCCAGTTATGGTTATTGCACACAACCTCCTCCATCCTCCAAGGTGGTAAAAGATTCAGTGGGGATATGAAGGGGACCTTCAGGCCATGCTTTCCAGAGGGGCACTGTCTGAGAGAAGTTGGGTTAAAGTTGGGCTACTCGCATCAGTTAAGGAGTGACTTAATCACTTCAATCACTTAGGCATAGAAGGTTAAGAAATGGAAGACAGGATGATCACAGAGGGGTGCCACTGGTTGATGTGGTTGAGTTGGGTGAATGAAACCACAATACGGTGACACAGTAATGCAGCGGTTGAGTTGATACAGCGTTTGAAGTGCTGGAGACGCAGATTCGATCATGACTACGGATGCTGTCTGTACTGAGTTTGTATATTCTCCCTGTGACCGCATGGGTTTTCTTTGAGATCTTCGGTTTCCTCCCACACTTCAAAGACGTACAGGTTTGTAGGTAAATTGGCTTGGTATAAGTGTAAATAGTCCCTAGTGTGTGTAGGGTAGTGTTAATGTGCGGGGATCGCTGATCGGTGCGGATTCGGTGGGCCGAAGGGCCTGTTTCTGTGCTGTATCTCTAAACTAAGCTAAACTAAACTAAAACTAAACTGTAGATGCTGGAATGTTGAGCTTAAAACATAGGCATCTGTGGAGGGAATGGACAGATGACAGTTCAGATCAGGACCCTTCCTCAGGCTAATGGAGCAAGGGTAAAAGCTGGAAATAAGAGGTGTTTGAGGCAAAGTCTGGCAAGTGATAGGTGGAGTCATGTATGGGGTGATTGGCAAATGGGTGGAGTAAGCACCAAAGGCACAAGATGAAAAGGAGACTAAATGGTATCAGATAAGGAAAGACGAAGAGGATTGAAATGTAAAGCCTGAGGGAGGGATATCTGTTGAAGGGGACAATGGGTGCAAAATTGGGTGCAAGGGCTGAACAGTTGTTTCAATGCTATACATTTGATAATTCTGTGGCATACCTGCTGGTAATGTGTAATCCACATACACACTGTTGATTTAATTTAAAACAATAATAGTTTGTAAAAAAAACAATAACAGTTCCAATTTTCTCCTTCATCTTTATGCACGTTGGTATGAGGATTCAAAACTCAGACATTGTCATTGATCCAACACTTGTCATCATAAAATGCCAATCTTGTCCCTTTTGTACTCTGACAGTTGTACTAAACTAAATCTTGCCCACCGTTAACTTCTACTGAGAAAATCTATATGTACCATCTAGCCCTCTGTGGATGATTTTGACATTTTTGCACCAATTTGTCAAATAAATTTGCCATCTCTGTATTGGTTTCTGCAATTCAACCTCAGTTCCAGCAGCCACTCCGTTACCATTAAGGTTGATCTATTATATTATTTTGTGTTACTGAATTCTTTTATGCTCACAAAACATTCTGTTTGCCTCAACTTTTGGAGAATTTCTCCCAAATGCATTTTCAATTAGATTGTGCTTTTCCTTAGAGGCATACAGTTGAAATGCTGCAAATGTTCCCTGGCTGCTAAAAGAGACTTTCAGTTTTCATCTCAATATGGTCAGCATCGAACCTGGATTAAAACTTGAGTCTTGAAATCTTGGACCTGCATCGTAAAATGTTGCACCTTGCCTTGAACCTGGGCTATGACTCATATGTTGTTGCAATATAATTGGTAGGTTCAGGGCGGCACAGTAGTAGATTTGCTGCCTTACAGCGCCAGAGACCCAGGTTGGATCCTGATATGGTCTCTGTCTGTATGGAGTTTGGATGTTCTCCCTGTGACCGTGTGGTGCTTTTTGGGGTGCTCTGGTTTCCTCCCACATTCCTGCAACGTACAGGAATGTAGGATACGTGGCTTCTCTAAAAAATGTAACATGTCATGAGTGTATAGGATGGTGCTAGTGTACAGGGTGATCGCTGGTCGGTGCAGACTTGGTGGGCCGAAGGGCCTGTTTCCACACTGTATCTCTAAAGTCTACAGTGGTATCTATAACAGATGACTGTTTGGAATATGAATATTTCCTATGGATGATTATAATTGCATCTCTCAAATGCAGACTCTTCTCTCTGACTCAGCCATCTGCTCTGTTGTGCAGAGACTTCATGCAACATGAGCCATTTGTAGCTCTTTTGTACTTCATGTTGTAGTCTTCATTAGTGTTGCTATCTGATAGACCTTTTCAAAAGTAACCAGGGGCACTGTGCTACTAGTCAGGTCCTTTCATCAGTTGATCACAAATTAACCCATCTTTTAGAACTCCATGAGGAAATTCAATAAAGTTGCAATAGAATGAAAATCATAGTAATATGAATATTTTCATTTGAACATGAAAAAACAAATTGTGGAGGAAAGCAGGTCAGGCAACATCTGTAGAGGGAAATGGACAGGTAATGTTTTGGATCAGGACCCTTCTTTAGACTGAATTTGCAGCCAATTTAATGCTTTTGTTTCATATCAAAGGAGATTACTGTTACTAATTTAAAAGAAACAATCCCTTACCCACTCATTGCTTCCAACATCTTTCCTCAGCCATCTGCATTTATATGCTATCCCTTTAGCAGGACGCCATGGTGGTGCAGTGGTAGAGTTGCTGCCTTACAGCTCCAGAGACTGGGGTATGATCCTGACAATGGGCGCTGCCGGTATGGAGTTTGTATGTTCTCCCCGTGACAACGTGGGTTTTCCCCAGGTGCACTGGTTTCCTCACACACTCCAAAGACGTACAGGTTTATCGGTTATTTGGTTTCAGTAAGGATTGTAAACTGTCCTTAGGGTGTAGGATAGTGCAGGGGCGGAAAACCCGGGGGGGCCAGAGGGGACACGTCCCCCCCATGTTTTGAGAGGTGGGCGACATCCCCGCCAGGTTAACCTGCCTGGGCTTGCAGGAAATATGGCCAGCGTGGAGAAGCAGCGCTGGTATCCCGTCAGTCCAGAGAGGGCTGTTGGTTAACCCTGTGAGACAGGCAGTTGAGCTGCATTTAGCGCTGGATTGAGCCTCCAAAGCCTCGCGTGCGTGTGTCAGTGTGCACATGCGCGCGCGGCCGCTAAAAAATTGTGTCCCCCGTCCCCTCCATGTTTTGATAGTGAGTTCCGTTCTTGGGATAGTGGTAGTGTACCGGGATCGCTGGTCGGCGCGGACTTGGTGGGCCGAAGAGCCTGTTTCCTTGCTGTATCTGGAAACTAAACTAGAAACTTTAATCAAAGACATATCATTGAAACTTATTGATGTAAAGGTGGAGAAATACCAATCAGGCTGTGATTTGCACTTGAAGGTTCATAGGACACAACATTTTTCATTTCACTGCACATCTCGTATGTGTATGTGACGAATAAACTTCTTGACTTGACTTGATGTTCTCTCTGTACACCAGTGAACAAGCCTATTTACAGTCTCCCAATACCATGCCTCATTAACCTTCAGAAAGAAAACAATAACGTGCCTCAGCCTTTGCCTTACAAGTAGGTATAACCATGCCAAGAAACTGGATGCATAAACCAACTCCTCTTGCGATTAATATGTTAAGACTATATAAAATATACATGTTAAAACAAAAAATCGCAACAACTCTGCCAGGAGGATGTAATTATTGCTTAGTAATCCAGTGCAGCATTTGGTGAGAAATGTTGGGTATTGCTTAATAATTAATGTTCAGATTGCCTTTACATCTAAATGCATTCTTGATTTCTTGATTAGTAAGGTGTCAGGGGTTATGGGGAGAAAGCAGGAGAATGGGGTTGAGAGGGAAAGGTAGATCAGCCATGAATGAATGGCGGAATAGACGATGAGATGAATGGCCAAATTCTGCTCCTAGAACTTATGAACTTACGCATTTACTGCTTTCCTTATCACACAGAAGGAGAGCGGTTCAGCCCTCTGAGTCTAGGCCAGCTGAAAGTAATCCCATTCCCCACTAATTGTTCCTTTAATCTATTCTCCTTACACCCCCATCAATCCTCCCAGATTCTACCAATCAATTACACACTACTATACACTCAGGGTAATTTGTAATAGCCAATTAAGTTATAAACCCATATGCCTTTGGAATGTGAGAAGAAACTGGAATGTCTGGGAGGAGAAACTACGTATTCACAAGAAGAACGTGAAAGCAATACACCAACAGAATGGGAGGTCAGGATTCATTTCGAGCCACTGGAGCCACTAGATGTATTACTGTGCCATACTAGTAATATTTCTAGAACAAAAAGCAATATTTCCAAAGATAAACAAAAAATGGAGGAGGAACTCAGCGTGTCAGTCAGTATCTCTGGAGAAAAGGAATAGGTGATATTTTGGATCGTGACCCTTCTTCAGAAACGTCACCTATTCCTTTCCTCCAGAGATGCTGTCTGATCCGCTGAGTTACTCCAGCATTTTGTGCCTATCTTCGGTATAAACCAGCACCTGCAGTTCTGTCCTCACAATATCTCCATGCCCATTCCCTCAACTGTTCCATTACAATTACTTCTACGTCTCATGGACCCCATTCCACAGTCATTCTGTTTGTATTAATGTATTGGATTTAATAGCATCAACTGTGTATACTTCATTGTAATGGATCACTCATCCAGAAGGTGGAACACTTGTGTGAATACGTTTGTAATATTATGAAATGGACTTACAGAAAAGTGTGTATTTCTTATTTTGGTGCCGACACTACTTAAAAGCCAGATGTCGATTATACTACAAATCAAAAAGCAGTAAATGCTTGAAATCAGACATAATAATAAAAAATACTGCAAACATTAAGCAGTTCAGACGGGATAAATTAAACCATATGATAAATAGATAGTGCATTTGATTTATTAACTTAATTTGTGCAAGATAAACTAATCAGCATATTGTATTAATATGCAGTTCTCCTGAAATTATGGCACATCTTACAGAATGTACACAGCAAGCTCACACATTTTTGATATACGAGGAATTTTATTTTCTAATTAGCATATCCTGCTGAATGAAATCTGATCTGAGGACATGCTTTATTCATTTATTACTTTTGTTGCAATAGGTTTGTCTCCATGTTATACAGCAACATTGTGGTATTCATCAGTCGGTGAACATGGAGATACAAGGAACTCCAGATGCTGGTTTACATGAAAAAAACATAAATTCTGGAGTAACTTAGCAGGTCAGGCAGCATATCTGGAGAACATGGAAAGGTGATGTTTCAGGTCAGAACCCTTCTTCAGACGGTTTGTGGTGGTGGTGGAGAAAGCGGGAAGTGGTGGGGGCAGGACAAAGTCTGGTCAGGGATGGGTGGATAATGGCTTTTTTTTCATTGGCAGATGATTGGACAAAGGCCAAGTTTAAGCTAAGGATGGAAGTGTGAATTGTGAAGCCAGAGGAAGGGATGTAAGTGGAGGCAGGAAGGGGAGATATGGGTCTGATTCCCAATGGGGCACAGCGAAGAGAGGGAGAAGGGGAAAATTGTGAAACTATACCCAAATTAATGCTAATGATTCAGTGGCAATCCCTGTTGGCATCTTCTCTACCCTATTAACTTAAATTATCAAAGTAACGTGTATTGAAAATCTCAGTATGCTCTTAATTACGTTAGAGTTTGAAATACATGTTTTGTTTATGTACATGCGTGACTGCATTTCCCAAGATGGAATTTTGCAGAGAATACGATTATTTTGTTGTTTTGAGATTATCAAGTTTATAAGGCTACTTGTTTCATTTCCTATTAAAGTCCAGAATGAGCTTTTGATTGGGACTGGGAGAGCAGTAATAATCTAACAATGGTTTCTGCTGCGTGCCAATGTAAAAACAACAGAATAAATTGTATAAGGCTTTGCAACATGAAAACCATACATGAAAACTGCTTCAAAAACCTATTCAACTGCATCTCTGTCGTTGACAATTCGGCAGTGAGAGTTTCAATCAGAAATCCATTGTCTCTTTGTCCATATCTAGGAAAGGAAAGATATACCAATGGACCTTACTGATGTTGTAACCATGACCATCTGCAAGAAGGAAAATGTGTCCGACTCTAGTAACTATAAAGCGATCTCCCCGCTGTTGACTTCTAGAAAAACCCTTCCCAAATTCTTCCTCAACTGCCTCATCACAGTGGCTGAAGAGCTCTTCGCCAAATTACAGTGTGAATTCTTCCCCTCAAGAAGCACAATTGACATTTCATGGAACATGGAAACAGGGCCTTTGGCCCAATTCATCCATGTCGAACAAGATCTGTACCATGTACCAATTCGAAGAAAAATCCAGGGGAAAAAAATATATGTTTAACCTTAACAAACTGTTTGACTTCATTAAATGGAAAGGAGATATAAAATTGTAGCAAGTAAGGACCTTGGAACACCCTCATCAAATGTGGCTAATGACAGGAATGTTCGTCCATCCTGTGCCTGCTCTATGAGGCATGCGAGCAAATAATAACCAATAAATCTACAATAGAACCATTCTCAGTGAAGATCAGTGGCAAACAAGTCTTTGCTCAAACACTTTTCTCAATCTTACGTGCTAAAATTTTATATCTCCCACAAACCTCCTATGGCAGAGCTAAAGAGAACTCAAATTTCACTACCTTAATTGGTTAAGTGACAATAAATGCAAACTTGAACTTGAGCTTGATCTTGAACTTGAAGAGAAGATATTCAACCAATGCTGACTACAAGGTTCAGTAGTCGAGATTTTGCACTGGCTCAGTCCGAGCTCCAAGCCATTGTTGATGCTTCCACTGAAGCAAATGAGGGGAAGGGCTTTGCACTGAATGACCAGAGGACAAAGATCCTCCACCAACTTGCCCAGGCTGCACCACATTGCACTTCACCAATAAAGGATCACTGCAAGACCATGGAAATTGTGGACCATTTCCCATATCTCGGGTAGTATGAGAAATCTAAAGGCAGACACTGACCACAGTGTTCAATGCACCGGCACAGCCTTTCCTCAATTAAGTAAAAGGATATTTATTGACCCAAGAACTCATGCCAGGAGAACAAACTCATGGTCTACATGCAGCACTAATCCCTGCCCTCCTGTATGCCACTGATTCCCAGACTACCTAAAGCTGGATCTTAAAGTACTGGAAAGATACCACCACACTGTCTCCTCAAAATTCACCAAATCGATAAGTGTACGACCTTCAATGTCCTCTCCCCAGTGTTATGCCCCTAGTCATTCTCAGCCAACTGCATTGGGCAGGCCACACTGTTCATATGCTTAGCTCCTGATGACTAAAGCAAACATTTCATTGCGAGCTCTACTAAAGGAAGTGATTAGCGGGCAGACAGAGGCAATAATTCTGGGATGTGCTGCATCCTAACGAAATGCAACGGTGACGCAGCGGTAGATTTGCTGCCTTACAGCGAATGCAGCGCCGAAGACCCGGGTTCGATCCTGACTACAGGTGCTGTCTGCACGGAGTTCATACATTCTCCCCGTGACCTGCATGGGTTTTCTCCGAGATCTTCAGTTTCCTCCCACACTCCAAAGACGTATAGGTATGTAGGTTAATTGGCTTGATAAATGTAAAAATTGCCCCTAGTGTTAGAATAGTGTTAATGTGTGGGGATCGCTGGTCAGCGTGGGCCCTGTGGGCTGAAAGGGCCTGTTTCTATGCTGTACCATCCCAAAGTATTGTTTATATGGTGTCCTTTACTCTTTATTGTGTAGTGTATGATTATTAGCTGTTTTTCCTCTAGTACTGTACATATTATTACCCCCTTAATCGGTTGCAGTGGACAATCGGTAATAACGAACACCATCTTTCCCCCCATCTGGTCTGTTTTACTGTAGTCTATATTCTCCTATTGTCTACATAGTAGTTTCATTCCTTACAATGCAGAGAGCTACATGTATATTCTAAATACCGTATCTTTCTCTTCCCTCCACCTAATGTGTTTATGTTTAGCTTGATTGTATTCATGTACATATTAAATTATTTGATTAAAAATCACACAAAACAAAGCTTTTCACTTTGTCTCATTGCATGGGACAATCTATAATAAACCTAAACACCACAGCTAACCATGTGCTACCTTTATATTAAACACAATTCTTGCTGAATTTTCATACACATAGTTGCTATAAATATGCAACCACATATTAAAACAAAAATGAAGGGAGCAATAGTGACAGATTTGCACTTTCCTTACAACATGGAGAAAAAAAACTAATTATTGTGATTAATTCAACAATTGTTAAGAACATTTGCAAAATCACAACCATAGTGGTAAAAAAAGCATGGGAAAGACTTCAATTATCATGATACAAATAAAATGTTAAAAAATAAAGCTTTATTATGCAAGTTGCACAAGGTAAGGCAAAGACTTTTTAAAAATAGCATATTTTCATTTTTTTCATGAATGTTGGGACACAAGGACCCCCGCTTTAGTGGTTCAAATTTTGGATTATATAATACATGTCACTAAGAAAAAGAGTGAAAATATTTCAAAAGAACCTAGACTAGAAGATTCTCTCTAAAATTCTCTGCGACATCAGTCAAGAGATATCCTGAGATGTGGATAATAATTGCAAGGGGATATATAAATGCAGAGCATGCTGTTTGAGGGATCCAGCTAACATAATTCTGATTCCAAAAAGTGAAGAACATTAGTCAGGTCATTATATCAGTTTAAATAAAATACATGGTAATCATAGAAACAAAGGAAATACTTGAATTTTAGATGAGTTGTTCCTGACTCACAACTGACTATAATTTCTAAGCATATATAAAAACTCTACTGAATGGTCTTTCAGAAGATTGATAGTGTTTTAGGCAGGATGGTTTTCAGATGTAAATCTGCATTAAAATGTGTGTGGTTTAATAAGAGAGTAATTTCAATGGACAGAAATATTGGGATATGCACATTAGTGCAATAGACAATAGACAATAGGTGCAGGAGTAGGCCATTCGGCCCTTAGTGCCAGCACCACCATTCAATATGATCATGGCTGATCATTCACAATCAGCACCTCATTCCTGCCTTCTCGCCATATCCCCTGAATTCGCTATCTTTAACTCTATATAGCTCTATCTAAACACCAGCTTGTAAACTGTGCGATAGCAGAAAGAGATACAATGTAAATGAAAGAAGACAAGAATAATCCTCGGGGTCCCTTGTCCGCCCTCATTAACCAGTGAATAGACATCAATAGTTGCACATACCTGTGAGTTTTTCTCCTTCTGTAGCATCTGTTCATGTTGCTCAGCTATGGCCAGCGCAGCGGAGTGAACCTTCAGATAAATTGCCTCCCCTTCTCTCGTTTGAAACGTAAATAGTCCTTCTCCCGTGTCACACATTCTGCCAAAAATTAAAATAAATGTCCATTCAGTACAGGTTAGTTTTCAAAAACCATCTATACTGTTGGACATCAGAAACATCACACTGCATTTTCAAAACTTCCAAAAGTATTGGATTAAAATATCCTTGTGGGACATTGTGGCTCTTATGTATCTCCTGGTGCTAGGAACACACTGAGGTTGCATGGCAGCACAATTGGTAGAGCTGCTGCCTCACAGTGCAAGATACCCGGGTTCAATCCTCACCTCGGGTGCTGCCTGTGAGGAGATCTTCCTATGACCGCGTGGGTTTTCCCCAGGGTAATCTGGTTTCCTCCCACATCTCAAAGATGTGCAGTTTTCTAGGTTAATTGGCATTATAAAATTGTCCCCAGTGTGCAGTGAGTGTATGGGAAAATGGGATAACATAGAACTTGTGTGAGCAGATGGTTGGTATGCAGCCGAGGGAATGAAGGGTCTGTGTTCAAGCAATATCTCTCAGCTAAACTAAAAACTAAATCTCCAGCCTTATCACAGGGACAATGACTTTCTCTTCCAGCATTTGTTCATTCGACATTGTGGCCAGCAATCTGATGACAGCGTTTGTTCTCCACTTGTTCTGTATGCAGAGAAAATGGATGAGACCTCTTACACTTCCCAAGGCTGCTGTCCTCTATGAACTTACAGGACCAGTATGTTAGGAAATGTGCCCAGACTCAATGGTTATTCAGAGTCAGAGGAGAAGGTTAGATATCTGATCCTCTCTTTCTTCCCCCTCCCCATCAACCCTTTGCCCCTGGACTAACTGTAGAAATATCTAGGGGTATTTCATATGCTAATGGGCTGGATACTAAGTACATTTCACAGCTTATCCCTCGAGTTTACACCAGGTAATGGTGGCATATGCAGCCTGATTCCATTCATTTATCTAGGAGGTGTCCACCCTCATTTGAAAGATAAGTCTACATAAGACTTTTATGTCTAGTTTGATGTGCCTTTCGTGTTTTAATTCATTAGCATCAATTCAATATACAATACAATACAATAGGGTTTATTTGTCACATTGCACATAAGTGCAAGTGAAATGAATATGTCAGCAGCGGTACAATTATAAAGAACACACACAAAAACACAATAAAAATTTAACATAAACATCCACCACAGCATTCATCACTGTGGTGGAAGGCACATAATTTGGCCAGTCCTCCTCCATTTTCCCCTGTGGTCGGGACCTCAACCCTCCGCAGCTGTTGCTGCGGGCGTCTAGATGGTAAAAGGACAAGGTACAAGTCCAGGTAAGTCCAGAGTCGGCTCTTCCCCACTGGAGACCGCGGCTTTAAGTTGGTGTAGGCCGCAGGCCGGTGGTCGAAGATTTAAAGTTTAAAGTTCCCGCCGCGCCGCAGCCAGAAGCACCGCAGACCGCAGGGCCGGCGGTCGAAACTCCCCTCCAGGGGTGATGGTAAGTCGCCACCGCGCCCACGGTAGAAGTTGGCCGCGGGCCAGCAGTGATGGCTTATTCTTCCCCCGGGTACCCCACGAGGGATCCCGGGCTGCAGACGCCACGCCAGCTGGAACTGTGCAGACCGCGGCTTCAGGCTGCCCCGGGCCAGCGAAACGGAGCGCTCCTCTCCAGCGAGCCCCAGTGAGGGCTCACCCGCTCCACGCCGAGAGTCCACGCTGCGCCCGCCGTTGAAGCCCCAGGCGCGTCTCCGGGAAAGGCCGCCCGATCCTTGCTGTTAGGCTACGGGGGAGGCGACCTGGAAAAAGTCGCCTCTCCATGGAGGAGGTGGCCGAAACGGTTTCCCCCTCACCCCCCCACACCACCCCCCACATAAAACACACAAAGAACCATTAAAAACATACTTTAAAACATACTAAAAAAAAAACTAACGCGCTGCTGACAGGGCTGCCGCCATTGCAGCTCCCCCACCGACCCCAGTGCATTTTAAAATGAAATTGCACTTAAAAAAAAACCATTTAAGTCTATTGAATAACTAATTTTATTCAACTCAATCCCCCAAAAAGTGTAAGAAGACTTCTGACAGCGTAAGGCAAAAAAAATGTTGTGAATGGAGTTATTGGTGTTGAAATGCTGGGCACGTACTTGGAAAGGACAGAGTAAGGAAGTACACATTGCATGGTAGAATATTGGAACCTCAGAGTGAGAGCAGCAAACAAGCATCAAGGCTTCCAGTGACTAAAACTCCTGTTGACCATAGCCATTTGTTTCCTGTAACTGACTTTGATGTGGATCCAACCTGTCACTTGCCCTTGGATCCCTAGGGCTTTTTACACTACTGTTCAGTCTGATGCATGATACCTTTTAACCTTCAATACCTTCAGCAAGACCTTCAGTAACATTACTGTAGACTAAATTAAATGTTAACCACATCAGCTTTCCTTATTACCTCCTTAAAAAGTATCAATCTAGTCTGGTACAAGCTTCCCTTGACAAATATATGACAATTGTGCTTAAACTATGCCTTTATAAATGGTGGGTTAAATTGTCATTTAGATGTTTGTATTTTCAAATCATACACATACAGAATTATTAGTTATATATCCAAAGATAGCAATGCTGAACTAGGATGTTTTTCCTTGCAAATCTGCTCACCTGTGCAGTAATATTATTATCATTACAAAACAAAATGCTATACTCCCACTTTCCTCTGATTTCTAGTTGACAATACAAGGGGTTAGTGGCTTCTTCTAAATAACAAGCAATTTCAGGAAGATTATGACTTTCTGTGTTTGATGGTCAAATTCTTTAACTTTCAACATCAGGTGCATTGCTCCTGCTGATGTCATAGTGATGGTGCTCAAGGTTAATACAAACCTCAAGGACAAAATTCATAGTTGCAAATAATTGAATATTTCATTACTGTCTATAAAGGTTCTGCCTGCACGCCCCAGTTCAATTATCCCCTGCTGTTAACACTACGCTTGAAGATGACACTTGCCTTTGACCTGCTGCTTAGAACATCAAGAGATATCAACCTGTTAACATAAATTAGATGGAACATCAAAATACTCCCTGGTAACATTTCCATTATTCTATTCCCCTTTGATGAGTAGTTATATATTAAACATAAAGAGTTCAATGATTAATGCAGTTTCAACATTTTCTCTCCAAGAAGCTGGTCTAAAGACACATGACAATATTATAATTATGCAGGTTTGCTCCTGGAAGATCTTATGTCAAAACATTATGTGGTTGTAAATCCCATCCATATAAATGCCATAATCTATGTTCGACGGGTTACTTCATCCTTTGAATTCCTGTCCATTGGGATTAGCCTGGCAGCAGAATCTACTTATTTTACTCGCCTTAGAGCTATTGGTAATAGGCAGTTATTAAACGTAGGATTTAGGCTTTATGGGGCTTGTGCAGAATATTCAACTTTGCTTAGACAACTCGTCATACTGTAATAATTTTGACAACTATTATCATCCATCAGAGGGCGGTGGAGGCAGGTTCTCTGGATGCTTTCAAGAGAGAGCTAGATAGGGCTCTTAAAAATAGCGGAGTCAGAGGATATGGGGAGAAGGCAGGAACGGGGTACTGATTGTGGATGATCAGCCATGATCACATTAAATGGAGGTGCTGGCTCGAAGGGCCTGCTCCTGCACCTATTGCCTATTGTCTATTAGCTATTGTCTATTTTGTCCAGCAAACTTTGTTAGCCAATAATTACATTTTGTACTAAATACATTAATTTCTCAGACATTAAAAAATTGTTTTGCTACAGAATAACAAAGGAATTGATGATGTATAAATACCACAATGTGCTTATTTCTGGGGCCATTAATGTTCAGTTAATAATAAGCAAATACCATACACATCCAAACAATATGTAGCAATGTGAATGAGATTAATATAATTTTCCTACAAATATAATAATAATAACATGTTTGAATATGTTTCAATATCATACATTTGATGTTTATATACATAGGGAAGCTGTATATCACAATTCTGTTTTCTTTTTCTGTTTCTCTCCTTAAAGAAGGCAGTATCTCTGGAGCACATAGTCTGAGTATTGTTAAAGTCACCATCCTCACATTTTGTATTTACTAGTGTAAAACTGTGGCAGGTATGGGACAGCATTATCCAAACCAATGTCTGGCCATAAAACACATCTATCAACAATAAATCTTCAGTTACCAGTCATAAGATTAGTGTCTGCCTTGAAATTTGTATTTACTTTTCCTAGTCTCAGGCAGGTATGGTCATGTGTAAGATTCCAAATATTACTCCAAATAAATTAGTTGGAATGAGTGGGGATAAAGCTAAGGTATGGCTCCTCTATGGCTTGATATCAAAAATGTTGTGCTTTTCCCACTCATCAGGAGAAGCTAATTAATTTATTGAAAGTAAAAACCATTTTCAATTCGATTAAAAAGTTGGGTCACTTATGAGGATGTTAGAGCTCAGGTACACTTTCAACATAATGAACGGCCAAGACTGCCTTCACTGTGTACAGAGCATATACACTAGATAGGTTAGGAAGACCATGGATTGTACAACATTTGTAACTACTGAACCAGGCCCAGTCCTCAAAACGTTACAACAAAGATGTTGAATAGAACAATCAGCCCGTGGGAGAAATGATTAGGTTGTCCAACAAGTACACTTTTGTCAAGTTTTCAGATGGGAATTGAGCAGAGACTATAACCATAGATTTGACATCAAGGCATGTGAAAATGAAGGCAGAGTTTGTGAAGTGGTGTTTGGGATGGGGGGGTGACAGGCAAGGTAATCTTGTAAACTGTCACAATTTCACAAATTATAGGAGTAGAATTAGGCCATTCGGCCTATCGAGTCTACTCCGACATTCAATCATGGCTGATCTCTGCCTCCTAATCTCATTTTCCAGCATTCACAAGTTCACAATGTGGCAGCTTCTATCTCTCCTTACATTCCACTTACTATGGCCATTTACTCCTTTTGGAGGATTCACTCGTGACTCCAGTTACAGAGTATATCAAAGCTAATCTCATTCAAATCAGTCCATGCACATCTTGTTTTGCGACTGAGTGTGTTAAATTTCATAAATTTATATTCTGTTTGAAACAAGTACATTACAGGCAGCCTCGGCACACTTGCCCTTGAGTCCAGTAAAAGTTACAGTCTAGTAATGTTGATGATTTTCAGAACTAAAATCCATGTTAGCGCTCCTGAATGTAAAGTTGCAAACTCAAATTACAAATTGACAAAACCGATCCTTGTGTTTATATCCGGAAGTCATTGGTATCGGTTTATTCTAGCAATGTGCACCAAGATACATTTTTTAAAGTTTGTTTTGTGCACTATCTAGTCAATTTTTTACCTTATACAAGTGCAGATTAAAAATGTGCAGGGCCACAAAGAGAAAGGTTGGGAGATCAGTACTACACCCTAGCTTATGTGTGATCCATTCAATAGTCTGATAATAGTGGTGAAGAAGCTTTTCCTAAATCTGGTGGTACGTTCTTTCAAAATTTGTATTTTCTGCCTGATGGGTAAAGGGAGAAGGTATAAGGTCTTGATTGTTGATTATGTTGACTGCTTTCCCAAGAGCGTATGAAGTTTAGATTGATTCATTAACAGAGAGGGTGGATTGCATGATGGACTGGGCTACATCTTCAACTCTGCAATTTCTTGTTATCTTGGGCAGACCAGTTACCAAACCAAACTGGCAATATGTTCCAATAGATTGCCTACAGTGCAACAGTATAACTTAGTAAGAGACTGTACAGACATCCCAATTGTTCTTAATCTTCTAAGTAAGTAGATGCATTAGTGTGCTTTTGTGGCTGTGGTGTCTAGTTTTAGTTTAGTTACAGAGATACAGCACCAAAACAGGCCCTTCAGCCAACCAAGACCTCACTGACCAGTGATCTCCGCACATTAACATTATCCTACACACACTAGGGACAATTTCATATTTATACCGAGTCAATTAAACTATAAACCTGTACATCTTTGGAGTGTGGGAGAAAACCTAAGTTCTTAGAGAGAACCCATGTGGTCACGGGGTGAACGTACAAACTCCATACAGACAGCACCGGTAGTTGGAATCAAACCCGGGTCTCTGTCGCTGTAAGCGCTGTAAGGCAACAACTAACTACACTGCTGCATCATGCGCTGCATGTCAATGTGGTCGTACCAGGACAAATTGTTGGTGATATTTATACCTTGGAACTTGAAGCACTGCTTCGATCTATACTTCAGCACCAGAGAGTGCTAACTCTAACACCCTTTTTCTTGACATCAATGACGTCTGAAGAAGGGTTTCGGCCCGAAATGTTGCCTATTTCCTTCGATCCATAGATGCTGCTGCACCCGCTGAGTTTCTCCAGCACTTTTGTCTACCTTCGATTTACCAGCATCTGCAGTTCCTTCTTAAACAAATTCTAATCCCATTTGGTTTCTGCTGAAATAATAAAGTGGTTGCTGATCCAAAAAATGGTCACTGGAATTTTTATAACTTTCTCTGAATTTCTTCATGAAGATCCTTGTAAATCCTCTCAGTAGCACACATTACTTTCCAAAGACACTGAATTACTGCTACTGAAATGTATGTGCTCTCAATTATTAGTGCAATATTTTTCACATTGAGCTGTTTAACTCGTAAAGCAGAACCTGCTATTCAGCCTCAAAAGATCATTTATCAGATTATCCATGAAATAAAAGTCAGGAAGATACTTATGAAAGTCATTATATCTAGAGAACATCTACCTCAGAGTTATTTTATGTTTTGTTATTTGCCACATTGGAAATTCACACATCTTACTTCATAAAAATAACAATTGATTGGGAAGCTGATAAAGTATATGGGTTAAAAAAAATAATCAGAACTGACAGTGGCAAGTTGAAATGATTTATTAATCTGAAGATGACAGTAAAGCAGATACATTTTCAATTTAAATTCATCTCAAGATTTCTGAAATCCTGCTGCTTTGGCAGGAAGTGGCAGAGTGGTGCAGAAAGTAGTTCCACTGCCTCGCAGTGCCAGAGACTTGGGTCCAACTTCAGTGTGGGTTTTCCGCCAGATGCTCTGGTTTCTAACCATATCCCTGACATATAGATTGCAGGATAATTTGCCAAGATAATTTGACTCGAGAGTGTAAGTCAATGGCAGAATCTGGGTGGAGTTGATGAGAATGTGGGGAGAATTTTAAAACAGGGATTAGTGTAGGATCAGTATAACTAGATGGTTGGTGCAGACTCAGTGTACCACTGTTTCACTGCTGTAGTCTTCAATGCTTTATGCTTTCTTAGACCTTTCTTTATTTCTTTGCAATATACAGTATATATGAAACTGAACCAAGAAATTAAATTACTTGATGTTTAAACAACAGTAACCCCTAAAATAATGCCAATGTCACAGTATTTGTTGTACTTCTTTCGATTTACTATTGAAAAACAATTGAAGTTCCTCCCTGTTGCTGAAGGCAAGTTTGAGAGAAGTTAAGTTGGAGTAGTGATTTTGGTTTGACAAGGTTTGTGTTTCTAATGCCTTTGTGCTTTGATGTGGAAAACCCTTTACCCCTAGAAATGAGCTACAAGGCTTCTTGAAATCTACCAAGGTTGAGATCTTGAAATCTTTTCCAATGTTGGCATTAACAACACTCATTTAGCTTTCAGACAACATATTAAGGTAATACACTCAGAAAGATGCAACAAAATAAAGGAAGAAAAAGTAAATGGGAGTATTCTTAATGGTCTCCAAAGGGAGCAGGGCTATGATTTTACTTCGGAGTCACGTGAGTGACTACGTGAAGAGTCCCGCCACGACGCATGCGTGTCATATCGCTTTCACGCTTGCGAAACGTCAGGCGGGGTGGAGCGTTCCCCCGCAGCGGTAAGTTTGAAACCGCGACCTGCAGGTAAGAAATTTATTCTGCGGTAGTTTTTGTCCCCGCGCTGTTTTTTCACAGGGGGGGAGCTGGACAAAATAGTGTCCACAAGTGCTGCGAGTGAAGCTGGTTGGGGAGGACCGCGAAATTGCGGGAGCCAGCAGCAGCTGAAGGCACAAGCCCTGTAAGGGATCAGCTGTGCCGACTTTTGGTCCCGCGCCGGCCAGAACACCACGGCCGGGCGGGAGACTATTCAAATGGGGCCGTCGACTTTCTGGACAAGTCGAAAACGGCAGGAGACGGGGTGGAACGGCGTTCCTCCGTAGCGACAATTTTAACCTGGACCTGCAGGTAAGAGCTACGGTCTTTTTTGTGTTTTTCCATGCTAATTACAGGTGGAAAAACCAACGGGCTGCGACAAAGCTGGTGGGCTAGATGGGATCAGCTGTGCCTGATGTCGCCTCCGCACCGGCCAGATCCACTCCACGGCAGGGCAGTAAGGACAAAGCTGGTGAGGGAGGACCGCGGAGCAGCGGGCAGCCAGCAGCAGCCAGCGGCACTCGGATCACCGATAGTGGGATCAGCTGTGCCCGATGTCGCCTCTGCACCGGCCAGATCCACGCATCTGGGCGGAAAGGCTAGGCACAAAAACAAACAAGGTCGTGGACTCAGAGGAGTCCGACTTTGAACAACCGCGGGCGGCCAGCGACCGAGAGCGCTGGAGCCGGATGAAGCGGTGTGTGGAGCATTTGCTCCATGTGACAGACTTCGGGAGATGGAGTCGGGTCACTGTGGGCCCTATGATAAACCCACAGCAGTACCTCTTGAAGGGCTGCACAGTGCTTCTACCTCATCAGAGGGGAGCACTGCGGGTCAGTTCTGGGCTGACCTGGAAGAGGGGTCCACAGAAGAAAAGAAAAGTGTGCAAGGGGTGCAGGAACAAGAGAACCTACTGGACTAATAAAGTGGACTCCAACAAACACTACAGCCAAAGACAGCACCCTACGCACCCACCAGCAGAACTGGTGAAAGCTCGAAGGCCCGGTATTCAAAACATGAGTCTTTTAGGCCATGGCCCAGGCCGGCCTTCTTGGAAGATGCGGGGACCTCCAACGCCAACCAAACCAAAAATCCAGACACCAACGCAACAACAGCAGCGAAGAACCTACAAGAAGTAAACCTGCCACTGGTAACTATGGAGGTAGGTGGGTCTGGTTCCCTACAAATACAGGGAGCATGGAGGTTGGGGGGGGGGGAGACTACATTCTCTTCTGAATGCATGGAGCATGTTAACAACCGATACTTACATCTTAAGCAGTATCCAGGGATATACAATAGAGTTTATACACAAGTACAGCCCTCCAGTTCAACATATACCGAACCGAATGTTCGTGCCTTCTGATAAAGGAAAATCAAAAGCGCAAGCTGAACTGGAGCGGCTTTACATAAATGGTGTAATGAGAAAACTCAACACGAACCATTAGAATTCGTGTCCAATATATTTATCAAAAACAAAAAAGATGGTAGTTGTCGCATCATCATAGTTCTGACAAAATGGAAACCTTTGTTACTGCTTAACAATTAATTTCGAAAGGTTACTTCATGGCCAGCTTCGATTTAAAAGATGCTTACTATTCAGTGCCTATACGAGGTGACCACAGATGTTACTTAAAATTCAACTGGATGGGCAACTCTGGCAGTATAAAGCACTACCAAATGGGTCATCAGCCCCAGGCTGTTCACAAAAATTTTGAAACCAGCCCTATCGTTTCTACGGAAAGGTAAACACATGGTCATGGCATATTTAGATGACATACTCATTGTGGGCAAAATTTTGGAATTGGCCAAACAAACTGTAACAGCCACAAAACAGTTATTTGAAAAACTGGGATTTATTATCCATCCAGTTAAATCTAAACTAACGCCTTCCACTACTATGGACTATTTGGGGGTTTCACCATTGACTCGGTTCACATGTCGGTGACTCTGCCTAAGGGAAAGGCTAGAGATTTAATAGAGGCTTGCAATAACCTCATTGACATCAGCAAACCATCCATCAGATTGGTAGCAAAAGTAATTGGCAAATGGTGGCTGCCTTTCCAGCCACACAATTTAGACCTCTACATTACCAAAACTTACAGAGAGCAAAAATACTAGCACTCTAAATTAATGCAGGTCACTTTGATAGACCTATGAAACTACCAATCAAGCTAAAATGAAATAAAAAGGTGGATAGATAACATCTGGCATTGTTCCAATCCAATCATTGTCAGTAACCCTTCCATGGTACTACAAACTGATGCCAGTGCACTTGGGTGGGGAGCCACCAATACCATCACCAACCGTGGAGGTAGATGGACTGCTCAGGAGGCAGCATTATTACTCACACTGGACATAAACTACCTGGAAATGTTGGGTGCATTCCATGGCCTAAAGTCATATTGTACTGGATCATATCACCAGCATGTTAGACTACAGATAGACAATACCACCGTGGTAGCATACATAACCACATGGGTGGAAACAAATCGACATCATGTGATAATCTGGCTAATACAATTTGGCAATGGTGTATTCCAGAGAGATATTTGGATATCAGCCACTTACCTAGCAGGAAGACTAAATTTAGTGGCAGACACCAGGTCACGCAAATTTAATGAAAACACCGAATGGATGTTGAATAAAAAAGTATTTGCTGATATTACAGCAATATGGAACACCAGATATCGATCTATTCGCATCCAGACTTAACCACCAGTTATCAAATTATGTTTCATGGGAACCAGACCCTGGGGCAGCGGCGACAGATGCATTTTCGCTGCATTGGGGGGGAAATTGTTTATTTACGCATTCCCTCCTTCCTGCCTCATCAGTCGGGTATTAAGGAAAATACAACAAGACTCTGCGTCTGGTATTGGTAGTACCCGATTGACCTACTCAACCATGGTTCCCAGTGGTATTAAACATGGTATTAGAACCATGTATCACCATCCCACATAGACCAGATTTATTGCTACATCCCATAACAAGGGATAGCCACCCATGCCATAAACATTTGAACTTATTAATTTGTAGAGTTTTAAAAACACCTCTACTACAACTGGGACTGATGGACCGAACAGTGAACATGATCTCAGCGGCCCAAAGACAGTCAACCAAAAAACAGTATCTGGTCTATATCAGGAAGTCGGCGATGAACTGCCATAAAAACAACATCACCTACAGAGACATGTACATCCCGTCTGTTCTGGAATATCTGGCAGGCCTCCACTATGATGAGGGGCTCAGTTACAGTGCCATCAACTGCGCCAGAAGTGCCCTATCGACATACCTATGGCAGGGGACAGAGCGTTACTCTATTGGGACTCACCCACTGGTAACAAAACTTATGAGGGGAATTTTTAATACTAATCCCCCAAGAACCAGGTACTCCCAAATATGGGATGTAAGTATTATCCTGAAGATGCTCAGGAATTGGTCTCCAGCAACAGCTCTGTCCCTACACAGACTGACATTAAAAACAGTCATGCTAATGGCATTGGTCCCGGCACAGAGGGTACAGTCACTGCATAAACTAAGACTGGACAACATGACTTCCTCAACAGAAAATATTACGTTTCATATCTATGAGTTAGTAAGCAGAACAGACAGGGATTAGCAGGCCTCAATATACAATTTAGGTCATACCCAAACAGATGACCGTCTGTGTATAGTAAGACATCTGTCGTTATACATGGAGAAAACGAAAATCCTAAGAGGCAATGAGAAGGCACTTTTGGTCAGCCACTAGCAACCACACAAAGAGTGACGGTCCAGACCATCTCAAGATGGCTGAAACAGGTGCTAACACAGGCTGGGGTGGATACTAATATTTTTAAAGCTCATTCCACCAGGGCTGCAGCTACATCGGCAGCGATACAGTTGGATGTACCAATGGACCAAATCCTCAAGGCAGCAGGATGGTCTGGGGGGGAAAAAACATTCCAATTATTTTACAATAAACCAGTAATGAAACCTGGAACGTTTGCAGAAACAATTTTAAGTTATGTAAATTAATTTAAACCCATAAAAAGGGGTTATAAATTTGTGTTAATAAATTTTATGATTTCAATGTCGAATTCATGTCCAAATTATGTTAACACAATTCCCCCTACAATCATCAAGGCAGACGTGATGCATGGACTCGTTTCCACGGCATGCAATCACAGAGCTTTAAAATCTTCACGTAGTCACTCACATGACTCCGAAGTAAAATAGTAAGATTAAATGAGAATTTACCAGTTTGAAGTTTGATCTGTATTTTATGAGGAGTTACGATGAGGGATTACGTGCCCTCCGCTCCCACCCTTGATCATATACTTAACTGGTATCTCTTCTCTAATCTTACTATGTTTAGTCATTACAGTTATCTGTGATTTCACACTGCTGCTTTGAAGAATGACACGCATGCGTCGTGGCGGGGTTCTTCACGTAATCCCTCATCGTAACTTCTCATAAAATACAGATCAAACTTCAAACTGGTAAGTTCTCGTTTAATCTTACTATTAATGTGGTTAAAACACACAAACCACTCTCTTTTATTAGCTGAGGCAACAAATATAAGAGTAGTGACGTTATGTCAAAACTGTATACAACATTAATTAGATCATACCTCGAGTTCTTTGTACAGCTCTGGTCACCACACTGTTGTAGAGCAGCTTGTACTGCAGAGGAAGCAGAGGGGTCTTATGAGGGAGTTGTCAGGATTCTAAAATTGTAGCAATCAGCACTAGGGTCATTTAGATATTAATTGGGGAGCCTGATTGAAGATGTTATTGCAATCTGTAAAATGATAGGGGACCTGACAGAGTAAGTGGAAGCACTTCCTTCCTTTGGCAGGCAGGAGAGAGGGGTCACAAAACAAGGCTTTCTTGAAGTAGTTGTTGGGATTACAGGGCAACAGTTATCTTTCAATGAGAGAGCGCAGGGAGGCAATTGAAAAGTGAGTTGCAAACACAAAATGCCTCTAACCAATATCAAAAAATGTGCATCTCAGGAAAATTATATCTGGCTAACTTCAGAGATCTGAAGAATGACAGATCTTATTAGCTCACTAAATAAACAGCTTTACCAAACCCAATATCCTCTCAAGCCATGTTATTTAAACTATATTCTTGTTTCTGACTGAGAATATTGACCCCCCTGAGACCTCAAATACTGGCATACAGTGGCCACAGAGTGCTTTATCTGGTACAATGGAGGACCTGGCATGGGGGGACCGCCGTGAGGGAGGGGGAAGAACAATGGAAAATAAGGACTCGGCGTGGGGGGTGGGGGGAACTGCTTTTGGGGAGGGGGAGGGCGAGGAGAAAAAAGGGGAACCCGGCGTACTTTGTAACTTTGTAACATTGGCTGCTATTTGCAAACCTTGTGCAGGAAAGCAAGGTGGCACAATTGACAATAAAGTATTCCATTTATCCATGAAGGCTATGGTCACCCTCATTTCCAGCATCCTGGCTTCTGAGTGATGCTGGTGATCGCTGCCATATCTTATAGTTTGCTGCATATTGCTTTATTAGGAAAGTCACTCCAGCTTCATACACAAGCAGATACTTCACTGGAGCATGTCTGTAGTCCCTTTGCCGCCAGGGCATGTATATGGTGGGTGCGACTCTTCCCCAGCCTGCCCAGGCCCATCTGAACTCCTTTCCCTACTCCCATCATTGCAGCATCCATTATTGAAGCAGCAGCAGTCTACCATGGCTGGAAGAGAGCCACGTATAATGTTCGTACGTTCCATTCACAGCCCCTGTTAAGAGTTGGAGTTGCAAACGCGGGTGCCATAATTGTGAGATCTTGAAATAAGTCAACAAATTAGCATGGCATTGCAAGGGGAAAACCAATTATGGGGCTGTTCGTGTAAATCAAAATCACAATGTTTACGGGGCTTTTAAGGACAAGTGTTTAGAGAGACAAACAATATAATTTTAATGCAGGTGAAATATAGTAGAACATTTTCCAAGCAGGCATGTCTCGCCTTCACTCTAGTTTTTATCTCGCTATCTCGTCGGGATTCAATTTTTCAGTACTGTTGTACTGTACAAACGGCATGATTTTGAATGTGAAGTAATTGGAAATATATCTTGGTAACTCCAGTACAGGGTGTGCAGATAGGAAAGGACACGTTTGCTTCATCAATCAACCAAATTATCTCAGCGGTGTGCAAAAATAATTATACACAAGGTTTATTAAAAGTCACCAGGTGATTTTTATATTCCTGTTTCAATAAATGTTTCCCTACAAAGAATCAAACAAAGTGACATCACTCCTATGTTATTACCTCATGAAAGTATTCCCAATTGAGTTCTGGTTTCAATTGATTGGCAGCTAATTCTGCAGACAATCATATTTCAGTGTTTGAATGAAAGATGATTAATTAGCCTTGTGCAAAAACCATAAGCTCTCACTCTTTGACAGACTTCATTTTTCAGACTAAATCAAAATAAATTCACCCAAGGGTCATTCATTCACCTCTGTCATTCTGTGATTTATGACTGTTCTACTTCACTTTATTTTCTCATTGTTTCAGTAGCTTTGAGAAAGTGCCAACATATTTATTGAAAGTATTAAGTGCAAATGCTAATGAATGATGATAATTGTGATCAAAACCATTGAAGATAAAGACCTTGTTTAACAATACATGTAGGAAGGAACCCCATTTTAGATCGATGTTGATCTTCTAGAGGGGCGCTTGGGACTGTGTGACCTTTTGGAGTGTGTCTGCTTGCACGAGGCTGAAGGGCTTGGCCAGGCAGAGACAAGGATCAAACCCGCTGATTTTCTCCAGCATTTTTGTGTACCTTCAAACCCATGGTGGTTTAGGTATCGAATATGGGAATTTGTTGTTCATTCTAAAAATAAAGTTTAGTTGTTTCAGTGCTTGAGTCAGTGTTTTTTCACTGAACTAGACTAGGGGGGTAAGCTTGAGAAGAGCGTATTTACATGATTACCTGGTATAACCATAATTTATTTTATTATAGTTTATTATATATTGTTTTATTTACTGTGCTTGTCAAGCTAGAGAAATGAGAATTTCATTGTTCTGACCCCATTGCTTATGACAGTTGATCACACTTGATTCTTGTGTTGTGATTGGAGGAACTGCAGATGCTGGTGTAAACCGAAGACAGACACAAAAGGCTGGAGTAACTCGGCGGGTCAGGCAGCATCTCTGGAGAAAGGATCTGAAGAAGGGTCAATGATTCAAACATGGGGATGCTCTCAACTGATCTTAGCAGTTTATTTATTGGATTTAATGCTCTAATCCTTATCAGAACAACCCTACAACCCCAGTGTTTCCATTATACCACAAAGAATCAGACTTCACTCAACACCACTCTAACATTGTGATCACTGTTAAGGCAGCCATCTATGATATATCTGCAAATTTAACATCCTATTTATGGGCAAGCTTTCTTTGTAGGTTGTTTAGGCTGAGGATTCATATTATTCCAAATTGTTTACTTCAGATCTTCATAGACATATGAAAGTGATTGCATCCTGTTAGGTGTGAACATGAGGTTAAATGCCATATTTTACGATGAATAGTAAATGTACAAAATTGGAATGTGCTTGAGTGACAACATTACGTGGCCAAACAATATATTTCCACCCTTACAGCATGAGCTAAGTCTTGAACCTTCAAGGCACTGATTGACAATCTGTCAAACCATTTCAACATTTTTATCTGGTTGAAATTGTTCCAGTTTCTTGGTCATTTTTATCTAAGGTTCTTAGATATATAATTCACTGTGTATAAATAAAAACCACAAAGTAATACATTTATTTTCATGCAATCTGTTGAATTTTTATTTGCAGGTTTTGTGGGGTTACAAGTGCAATAAAACCAGATTACATTGGCTTGTTTAAAGGTAATTCCCTTCTAATAAGTAAAGCAAGGTAATAGAAAAAGGTAGCAGGTATTTCTGTGGGACGTGTAAATTTGAAAATTATTTTGACCTAGGAAAATATTTTTTTCCACCAATCATGAGCTAAATATAATCAAATATAATTTATTTGTAATGAAATCCTGATAAAGGTAGGCTAAATATCATTAATCTGTGCACAATTATTGACTAAAATATACTTTATATACTGAGTTATCTTATTTTCATTATTTTTAATTACGTAGCAACTATATATATAATCTGTAGAAAAACTAGTTGTGATTAGTTTTTAGAAAACCTCTATACACTCAACAAAATGTTTTATTGAAGCAAACATCTCCAATAATGGTGCTTACCTGTTTTGTAACAGGTGTGGTGTATCTTGTGCCCAGTTTATTTCTATTGAAGACTCTCTATGGCTCATTGACAAATAAACCCTACTCACCACTCTACAAAACCTACTTAAGGTGCAAGAAAGGTGGTCTGCTCTGCAGCCTTCAAATTATCCATATCTCAAATTTGTCTCTTCCAACATGATGCTAGGTCACTCATTTGGAAATTAGGCTGGAATTTATAATTTTGATGTCAATATTTCCAAGTAATGCATGTCAATGTTTGCTGATGATACATCAGAACGTAAAATCCTGTGCTTAAAAAATGTCACTTCAGGCAAACCTCAAAGCAAGTGACAAAGGTCATTTTCTTAAATCAGGCTCACAAGTGGAAGTTGGGTGCAGGATTCCCTTTAATTCTGCACACAGAAAGTTATATTCCTGAATCTCAGAGCCAGTTCCAATTTCCATCCTGAAGACTCTCCATCTTAGAAGAAATTCAGTTATACTGAGAGAAAAACCAATTTGGTTAAACGCAACACAAATCACTGCGAGAAAAATGTGTGTTTAACAATTTCAAAGGTAGTTTCTCTCAATATCCAGATAAAATGTCAAAGAGGTTAAGAACTCTGTCCAGTCTGAAGCTCTTCCATTAACTTAATTGGTCCACAATGAATCTGAACATACTGTATGAGCATGATTTCATCTTGATCACCACCAGTGTATACATACTGTAGACAAATGAATTCAGCTGGTGGCTAAAATATGCAACTTTCATATTTCTCATTAAATACACTTTACCAATGCATACAACATTTTCAAATTATGTTACACAAATCATAGCAACCTAGAATAACTCATTATTTAGAAAATGTTCGTTGAAAGGTTATGGCTTCCAGTACATTTATGTTCCAATTAGTGGCCTGCAATACTTCATTTTGTTATTATCCAGTTTTTTGTACATTCAGCAGCTGCTTGATGACCAGTGATATTTTTTAATTACTGGAATCGTCCAATAAGTTGAAACAGTAAATATGCTTCAATAGCATCTTTGTTCGAGTGTCTTAATGGATGCTAGCGAAGCTTATTTGAGTTTGAGTTTGTATTAGTAATTGTATATTCACATCTTGCAAGTTAAAGAGCCAATCATTTATTTTGTGTCATGTATAATATTAGACTGCATCTTCTAGATCACAATGCAGCCTCACCATCTGCGGATCCGGTCCTACCACACATATTTCTCGTACATTGATAATTTTATCAATGCAAATCTAGCACAGTTTTTGTTAATTTGCTGCAAACAATCTGTTAATAAAATTACCTGTACAATTGCTAGCTTGATGGGGGGTTTTTTTGCACACCTTGCTGTAAAAACTGTGGAAAGTATTCAATGATTCAATGATGATTCAATTATACTTTATTGTCACATGTACCGAGGTTGTGAATTGCTTTGTAAAACTTAGTAAAACTAAGTTCTATGATTACAAGGACTTAAAAACAATGGGATCATATGTGTCCTAATACAATTGAATAGTGACATACAATAGATTATTAAAAGTAATCAAAAACATATCATAAGTAAGTTTAATATGAATGGCTATGTGCACATAAGTGGAAAGCTCGTGGAACATGCGGAGGTGATATTAATCCTTGGCTAATGCACATGTGATGGAAATGATTCCTCTATAGGCGATTAACATGCATTCAACAGGAAAACATATCTGAAGTACAGAAGCAAGCCTTGTACCTGTACCATTTAAATAACCCATCAATCACTGGCAGGTTTGTCTGGCAGTTAGTTGGAATTGAACTTGTTTGAGATAGACGTTCAGAGATTAGAGAATGAAAGATATGGCTGTCTGAACATTGCCATGGTCAACATAACCAAAAAAAATGACTGCTTGTCCTGGAGAGTATTGAGGAAGATGGAAACCAATGGTATGGGAAGGTCAAAGGAGAAAACAAGACAGGCTCTAGGCTATTGCAAGTGTCATCCAGGCACAAAGCTCCTACATTGAGGTACCTATATAAGGAACACTTCATTGAAGAGAGGACACTGTAACTCTGAATTACTCATCCTCTAGATTGCTCCAGGAGCCTATCATGGATATTGTCCATCGATATCTAGATGTATACACCACTTAACATGGGACTTCACAGATATTCTCACTCATTGAAAGGGAATTTCTTGAGTGGAGAACAACAGGCTCTTGGAGAACTTGGATTTCTGCAGGTTAGAGAGACTCCCAAAGATTTGAACACGATAGTGCACACGTTAGCTGCTCCAAGCTTCACATGCATCTTGAACGTTCATATTGTGCTTGTGATCAACATGTCCATCGAGGAGGCTAATGTGATTTGATTATTATGAGGCAGTTGATTGTGTCTGTGATAATTCACCCGTCACGACTGGCACACAAATAGCCCTTGGCAAACACAAAATTTGGCTTCTGTTAGTGGTAGAGTGCAAAATTATAAGCTTAGGCACAGAGGAGCACAGAGTTGTGTGAGCAATGTAATTGGGGCATGTATAACTGATGTAGGAATGAACTGCAGATGCAAGTTTACATCGAAAATAGACACAAAATGCTAGAGTAACTCAGTGGGTGAGGCAGCATCTTGGGAGAGAAAGAATAGGTGACCTTTCGGGTTGAGACCCTTCTTCAGATTTAGAGTCTCTCCCCTAGCTCTCAGTCTGAAGAAGGGTCTCGACCCAAAATTTCACCTATTCCTTTTCTCCAGAGAGGCTGCCTCACCCGCTGAGTTACTCCAGCAAGCTCCAGTGTTTATGTACACCTGGAGCTTGGCTTACTCTGGATCACCCTGTTAACTCTACACCACACCCTCCATTTTATTATTGCCTGTTGTACGCTCCACAAATGGGCAATCCTAAGACAAAACTCTTATCCATGGGTAGCAGGAAGAGGAGGAGGAGGAGGAGGAGGAAATAGGCTGTGACAGGCAGTAACAGATAGTGTAGCATGATTGTTTATAGTCTTGAGCTTCACATGAGAACTCCATTCCACCAGCATTACCAGTGAAGCAGTCCTTGTCCAACCACAGCATAAACGACCCACCATGTGAAAAGATTAATACCTGGCAATAACTCATAATTTAACCTCAACTTCGAATGGGCATCATTGCCCATTCATCCAACAACATTCTGAGGCCCATCACTGATCAGAAAGCGACCAGGCACTTAATCACTGTGGCTGTCAAAGCATTTTTCCTCATTGAGATCATAGTATACCACCATCTGCAAGATATATCAGGCTTGAAGGCTTATAGATCAAATATCATGGAAAATGCTCTACATTTTTGAGAAGATAGAACAGCATAGCATTGGAACAGACCCTTCAGCCCACAATATCTGTACTGAACATGATGCCGATAAACTAATTTCATTTACCTGTACATGATCCATATCTCTTCATTCCCTGCTTATTTAAAAACCTCTTAAATGCCACTATCATATCTGCTTCTACCACCACCCCTGCCAGCATATCCAATTACTTCCCACCATCAATGTAAAAAACTTGCTCCAACATCCCCTCTACTTTCCTTCTGAATGTTGTGCTCCATAGACAATAAGAAATATTTATTCTTATTCCTCTGAATGCTGTTCCAATTACTTAGAGGAATGTTAATATTTGCTTCAATTTGCTTCAAACATTTGCTAATATTTGATTTTGCATCATTAAGGAAGCCATACCAAATATTCAAAAGCCACTTTTTAAACTTTAGACTTTAAAGATACAGCGTGGAAACAGGCCCTTCGGCCCAACGAGTCTTCCCTGAATGGCAATCAGCCATACATTAACCTACACATAAGGGACAATGTTCCAACTTACTGAAGGCAATTAACATACAAACCTGTACATTTTTGGTGTGTGGAAGGAAACGGGAGCAGATGGAGAAAACCCACATGGTCACAGGCAGAACATACAAACTCCGTACAGACAGATTCCGTATCAAAGTCGGGTCTCTAGAGCAGTAAGGCAGCAACTCTACAGAAGCCAATGTGCTGTCCCATGTGGGTAATTGATGCCACTTATTCATTTTCAAGATGCTACTGCTACCCCCATTAACCAGCTTGAGGATTAACTGCATTCCTAGTATATCAGCAAAATCCTTGCATTACCAGCACCACATAAAAGCCCATGCATCCTTTACAATAGCCTTAAGGATGAAGGGAGGTCTTGCATGGAATAACAAATCTGCATTCTCACTTGGAAATATATTTTCCATTTTGTAGGTGCTCACATGGTCTTTAAGTTGACAATGCGCGGATAGATTTAACTCAAAAGTTAAGCCCGTATTCTGCATTTTGTGATGCCATATGTTGGTGTGCAATTTGGCTACAAAGGATAACCCAACCTAGCCCAGTTACTGCACAGGGCTAGGTGCAAATGATTTGATTTTATCCCCTCTCCAGCTGAAGTCTACCAAATCGCCTACATCAGGGGCAGCACCCTGCCATTGCTCTGACTTTAAATGGGTCACAATTGGATCGACAGATGTTAATGAGGGATAGTTAACGGGGTTTTGCAGGTGGGAGACCGTGTTTCACAAATTTCTCATGGATAGGAAAGATATGAAGGGATATGTGCCAAATACAGGTAAATGAGACTAGTTTAGATGGGGTATCTTGGTCGGCATGGATGAGTTGGGCCGAAGGGCCTGTTTCAGTACTGTATGCCACTTTGACTCTTTGATATGCAATCTGTGTACTAATGCAACTGGAACAAACTGAGAAGGTTCCCATACACAGAATCTTGATTTTGAATGTACATGCTCAAGAGAAATGCTGGCTCCAAGCCATTCTGACTGACCATGTGAAACAGTGCAGGCCTTATTTTTTAATAACCAAAAACAGAATAAGAAATACATCTTTTGGAAATGTATGTGGTTTCAGTAATGGAATGTTGGAATGTTAGAAATATCAGGAGGAGTTGGCAAGAAATTTCACATTGAATGATTTAAAACGTCGTGAACATGAACAAATTCTTTACATTTTATTGATGTGATAATTGAAGTGGAGACATTTCAAATGTTGAAATTGTGCAGCAGCCATTCTTATTTGTTTTTATGTGCCTTTCGTTGCCACGGGCAATTCTTAAACTGGAGTGAAGATATTTGTGGCCTTGAAAGCTATTTTACACAGATTTTAAACGGCAAATACATTTATCTAGCTGTAATACATAACACAACATTCACAACAGAAAAATAATAAAACTGGCAATGTTCAATATTTTAGTTTGGGAAAATGTAGAATAAATTTATTTTCCCCATTTTTTTGTAAAATGATTGCTTGTAATAGAATTCTGGTTGCCTCTCTGCATGGACTTGCAGCATTGAATTAAACTCTCCTGATCTAATATTTGTGAATAGTTCTAAAATTTTAATCATAAGGCATAATGGGAAGCTTGCCTGAATAAAAATTGTGCAACTAATTGGTAAATTATATATTGCTGATATTTCTATTAACTGCAATAAGCTTCTATGGGGTTATAACTTCCTGAAGGGAAGATGCAGAACTGAGGCAATATGTAAATACTGATTTGATAAGGAAGAATTTCTGTTCAGTAACAGTTAATGGTGGTTGCCTGTTAGATATGTGGAAAGATTGTAAGCAATCAGATCAAAACAGTATGTACAATTACATGGTGGAGGCAAAGTAGTATGAGAAATCATTCACGAGATTGGAGATTGGGAAACATGTGAGGCGAATGAATGAATTAATACTTTTTTGTCACATGTGACAAGTGACAGTGAAATTCTTCACTTCCAAGGTATGCAATTGTTGCCACATAAAGTGTGCCGACAGGAATGGGTATGAGTAATCAGGGTAACAGGTACACGGAACTCAAAGTGTTGGAGTAACTCAGCGGATCAGGCAGCATCTCTGAAGGGCATGGATAAGTGAACTTTCAGGTTGGGTCCCTTTATCAAACTGATTCAGATTGCTAAAGGCTATGAGAGGAAGATCATGGTAAAGAATGGCTGAACTACCAATCCAGTGGTTATCTGGGTGGAGCTTAAATGTCACCTGGGGTCATCTTTATTGGCCGTGGCATTTTGTGACTTTTTGAGATAATGACTAACTAGACTTTTTTTATAGATAGATACTTCAATTGAGTGTCCTTTGTCTGGGAATTAAGGGATAGTAGAGTTAATAGGACATAATGTTTCAATCCCTGTAATAAGTCGACACTCTTGCTATTTGCAGTGGGATTGGAGTGGTGAAAGGTAGGGTAGTTCTATCATCAGGGTCATCAGGTGGGCACCCTCCTTCTTTGATGTTTCATTGATAAGCCCACAACATCTCCAGAGGGCTCAACGGTGATACCTGGCGTTCCAGTTACACCCCCCTCAATTCCATTCCCTCCTGTCTTCATCGTGCAGCCCAATTGTTATCTCTCCTTTTGATCCAAATCCAATTGCTGCTTTTTCCTGCAGAATTTAATAATGATTTGATTGCTTGTTGGAGGGAACAACCCCTCAACCCCATTTTCTTTAATAGCCTGGTCATAGATGTAGCAACAAATCCGCTGCATCCCAATTCGACAGGGAAAATCTTGGTCTTCCAGCCATTCTGGGCAGCTTCAGTTGCCAGTTCAGAGTACTTGGTCTTTTTCCTCTCATAAGCTTCTTCAACACCATCTTCCCATGGAACTGTCAATTCCACAACGTATGCCAACTTGGCAGTTGTGGACCACAGGACCATGTCTGGCCGTGGTGTTGTAGCCACAATGTCTGGTGGAAACACAAGCTTTTTTTCCAAGTCCACTTCAATTTTCTAATCCCGAGCAGGCTGCAGAATGCGTGCATCCTTTGATGTTATCTGGTGCTCCAGAGGTTGGCCTGCTGGTATAAATGTTGTGAAGTGGACATTTACTGCCGATGTTTGTGGGGAAGCATTTGTGATCTTACGCCTCTGTTCGAGGATTGATGCCAGCTGTCTAAGAACTTTGTTATGCCACCAAGTGTAACACCCTTAGCCGAGGCTCATAGTGCATCCTGTTAAAATGTGCCTCAGTGATGCAGGTGCTTGGCAAAGGGAGCAGGCGGGGTCTTCTCCGAACCACTGCTTCAGGTTCTCGGGTGATGGTGGAACATCATAAGTGGCTCTGATGACAAAACTTAGACGAGATCTTTCCATTTGCCAGATGTCACGCCAGCTGAGTTTCCTATTTTCCAGGCTCTCCCAGTTAGTCCATTGGCCCTGCTTGGCTAAACAATGTTGATTCACACAAGCTTAAGGATCACATCGTAAAATAGGAAAGAGGAGAAAGTGAAAGCAATATTTAGGGAGCTTCAGAGATGAACAGCTGTGACCTGCTTATTGATGATCACCTGTTAAGAATTATAGAAACATAGAAACATAGAAAATAGGTGCAGGAGTAGGCCATTCGGCCCTTCGAGCCTGCACCGCCATTCAATATGATCATGGCTGATCATCCAACTCAGTATCCCGTACCTGCCTTCTCTCCATACCCCCTGATCCCTCTAGCCACAAGGGCCACATCTACCTCCCTCTTAAATATAGCCAATGAACTGGCCTCAACTACCTTCTGTGGCAGAGAGTTCCAGAGATTCACCACTCTGCGTGAAAAATGTTATAAACTCTCTTTTAGAGAAACTGTTAGATGCTGCTCACTTTGCCTTTCCACTTGATACTCAAATTTTATACTCAGTTGCAAGTTGGCAATTTCAACTGGAAGACAGATTTTAGTGAGTAAGGAGACAAAATGGCGCCTCAGAAAGAAAGAGACGTCTTACAGAGATCGGATGCAGGCAACCTAGGCCAACAACGTTCTTATATATTAATATATTCCACAGGGTTTTTTATGTTGTGCGGTGAGCTTTCTGGCAATACAGGAGAAAGAACTGTCAACTATGTGTTACTAAATCTCATGCATATTCATATAATTTTGATTTATAATTAAAAGAGCTTCATAATTTTGTTAGACATGGAGCATAGGGGACCTTAATTTGCAGTTTTCTTAAATACATTGCTTCTTTTCAGCTTATAGTTGGATAAATATACTTTGCCAAATAGGATGAGAAAGCAGCATTTAATACTTGAAATCATAGTAAATTGCATTGTAAAAAGCACATCTCGGGTTTACTAAACTGTTCATAAGCTCTACAATTACCCACAAGTGTTGTTGACAGCTGACATAAACTGCTCAAAAATATCAGAATCTTGAGAAAATTGAGAGAATACCAAAACACGACTATAGTTATGCACCAGAGTAAAATATTGGTATCTTTACCCCCCCCCGACATCAGTCTGAAGAAGCCCCCCCCCCGACATCAGACTGAAAAAGGGCCTCGGCCCGAAACGTTGCCTATTCCTTCGCTCCATAGATGCTGCCTCACCCGCTGAGTTTCTCCAGATTTTTTGTCTATCTTTGGTATCTTTACAATGTTAAATTTACCTAATGAAAGACAAATAACCAGTAAGAAATTGGATCAATAATAAGTGATGTTGGGTAAATGGCTTGAAGTATTTGTGCATGTATGTATATGTGTGAGTCCGTCTGTCTGACTTTGTCTGACTGTGTCTGTGTGCGTGTGTGTATATGTTTGTGCATGTGTGTGTACTCATGCACATGTACTGTATATGCGCATATGTATGTCCACCTGTGTGCCTGTTAATCCATGAGCGCACGTGAACTTGCTGCAGCTGACTACTACTGAGTATCTATTTGGATTCATCTTTAATTCTCAAGGGGAAGAAGAATGTAGTTCGATCTTTCATTGTGTATAGCTCCTGCAGCTCAAGTATTGGAGACTCACAAGGCTTATCTCATGAACTGAACTGATACCATGCAATTCCTATTCTGTAAATAATTTATTGCATGTAATATATTTCTAAATCAGTTTGCTTTAAGATAAATACTCGCCCTCTGTTTGAAGCCACATTGGCCACAACTTCAAAGAGGTATGTCGGGCTAGACATTCACATCTAATATTTCTAGCCAATACAACATAAGGAGTATTTCTACTATAATTAAACTGTGGATATGTCTTTGCCAGTACGAAAGCTCTGACTCTATGCCATGTAATAGGAAAAAAAAGATGAAAGACTGAATTGGCAGCAACAAAGCCTGAACAAAATCACTAAAGCACTTGAAACGTGCCCTTTACCTTTTAGTGTCATTAATTCCCTTGAGTTGAATTAAACTTGAACTTGATATCAGATTTTGTGTCACTGACAATTAGTACAAGATGTACAGGTTAATAATTTTAAATGCCCAATTAACTTCAAGTGGTTGAAATGTATAAACTCTAACTCCTTATGAGAAATGTAATGGAAAAGACGTTGCATACTTCCTCATAGATTAATAGAATTTTCCACAAGTAATATTTTAATCGAATGGTTTTCAGACGGGCTGTCCCAAAGCTACTTTAAGTAAATTCTAGTAGTGTAGGAAGGAACTGCAGTTGCTGGTTTAAACCGAAGATAGACACAAAAAGCTGGAGTAACTCAGCTGGTCAGGCAGCATCTCTGGAGGAAAGGAATAAGTGACATTTCGGGTCAACACCCTGAAGAGGGACCTCGACTCGAAACGTGGTCTTTTTTCCAGAGATGCTGCCTGGCCCACTGAGTTCAGCATTTTGTGTCTATCTCAATTAAGTTCTACATTGCCATCTGTTGGGTTTTAACTACCTTTGTACACAATACAATTTTATGTTCATGCTTACATTTACTCATTTGTGTTAGACTTTGTATTTTACGTTTGTAATGGTGCATTTTTCAGGACTTGCCATTGCATAAATGAAGACAACTTGAATGGAGGTTCAAAGTGATATTAAATGCATTATATTTAGATTATATTATTAAGAAGCAGTTTTGGATCCAGAGAATTAAAAACTAAGCAACAGGCAGGAAAAAAAAACCTTGCAATAATAGCTTTAACACAAGACATGATAATTTCTGATAATTAATGATGTTAATGAGAAAGATCGTGAGAAAAAAAAGAATATTTTAAGCCAGCACCTAAATGTGCCAAGCTAGTAGTTTTTGACTCAAAATATTGGCACTTCACGCTCAATTGCTAGAAATCATTCCTTGATATAGAATAAGAAAAAAAAAATGTGGATGTAAAGAATAATATTTTTAATGCATATTTTATGGACATACAATACTCCAGGTGGGTGAGAATATATTTTAACATAACTGGTAAGATCCTAAAATATGTATTAGGAATCGTGTACTGGGAAACTGAGAGTGTTTGATTTAGACTAAATATATGAATTGGTCTTAAATTCAATGATTCATCATCAGATCTAGCTTAGCTCATATATTAATTTTGAAAGTAAATTGGAGAAAAAAATCAGTACACAAAATGTAACAGCAAAAAATGAGCAGATAGCACTAGATAGATGGAAGAGCAGAGCAGAGCAAAGTACAAAGTGAATGGTTGCTAAGAGATAAGGATCAAAGCTCAAGAAAAGGTTGGACAATAAATGCAAGCATTCTCATTCAAAAATACACAGGATGTTATATGAATAATATCAGAAAATTGTAGAAATACACGACAGGTCAGGTAGCATCTGAGGAGGGGAAACGAGAGTTAATGTTTCAGATTGACAATCTTTCTTTAGAATTTGGAAAAGTGAGAAAATATGCATCTTTAAACTTGCAAAGAAAGGAGAGGGTTAGAGAGAATAAAGAGAATGTCCACAATAGGTTGGGAAGGAACACAAAAGATGTTGACTGGAGTTCACTAGGAGAGAGTGCTAGAGGTTAAAGGGCCTGTCCCACTTGGCGATTTTTTCATCGACTGCCGACATCATTGACTGACGTATCAAGTCACTGAAAATTTTGCAGTGTGATGCGGCATGACGCGGCGTGATGACGTATTATGCGCGGTGTTTTTTCAAGTGTTGCAACATTATTTTTTGTCGCCACTGGATATTGAAATGTTCAAAAACTTTTGGTGACACTGATATGATGCAGGCCGAGTTCGGCGATCATTTGCCTGCTTCTGCTTCTGTTGAAGGTGAGACGTTGCGTCGCGCCAGGGTCTTGGGCCTGTCCCACTTTGGCCGTCAGTTCTGCGACAGGCCGTTGGCGCGCAAAAATTTCATTCACTACTAAAATTTCGGAAGTGGGGCAGGCCCTTTAATCAGCAAAAGATGCAAATTAAGTGAACAGACAGAATAGAGATGCTGGCCCCAGCTCAAGAAAAATCTTAAACCTCGTGCTATTTTCTGCCTGTGTGTATAAAAGCCAGCGTTCAATGCCTCTGGCTTATATCAGATAACCAAGAATAACATTTGAAATCATTCAAATATCCTTATCACATTAGTTGCCCTACTACTGCTGGGCGAGCGGGTTACTATGGAAACAACAGATCAAGCACAGATTCGAAGGGAAAGATTCTAAACATCAAATCCTCTTACAATCTTCAATCAAATCCTGGGCTATTTTAACACCCAGGTCTGCCAGCCAACTGCTGAAACATAAATGACGAAGAGTCAAGTGAAAGAGAGAGCTGTCTAAAAAGCCAGTTACATTGGCAGCAGATGGTTTGAGCAAGAGCGATGATGACCTTTCTTTGATCAGATAGTGTGACACTGCATGTGTCTTATTCCCCGACCAGGGACATTGGGCAGTCTCACGCGATCCTACCCCCTCAGGTAATGTTTTGTGAATGCAAGCCAGCCTACCAGCAGCAGGCAATAAGTACGGATGTGCCTGTAATATCCTTGAAGCAAATAACAAATAATAGTGACATTGGATGCAAGTGGAAAATGTGCATCAAAAGAGTTTTGTCCATGAGGCCCAAGCTAGTTTGATCCTCTGCCACGAGCAACTCAAATTCATGGAAAACTCTCATAATCTCTGCAGTTTACCCTGCACATTTTCAGCGGTCTATAGGACCAACTGAATGTTACCAGTATCTATTAAAGTCACACTGCATTTATTAAACAAACTCTATCCCCTACTCCCAATTCCTCCGTCTAAGCCACATCTGCTCCCAAGATGAGGTGTTCCATTCCAAAACATTCAAGATGACCACATTCGTCAGGGTTCCCCTCTCTTATCATAGGTGAGGCCCTCACTCATGTCTCCTAGGTACCCCGCAGTTCCTCCCTTGCTCCCCGTCCCCCTAGCCGCAACAGAGACAGATTCTCCCTAGTCCTTACCTTTCACCCCCAGCCATCGTTTACAACACTTAACCCTCCAAAATTTTCACCAACGGGATCCCACCACTAGTCACATCTTCCCATCTCCACCCCTTTCTGCCTTCCGCAGAGACCGTTCCCTCTGCAACTCCCTTGTTAACTCATCCCTTCCCACCCAAACCACCCATCCCCAGGTAGCTTCCCCTGCAACTGCAGAAGATGCAACACCGATCCCTATATCTCCTCCCTCGATTCTGTCCAGGGACCCCAACAGTTCTTGGTTGGTTGGTTGGTTGGAGGACATATATTTCAGAGGACTGTCGAGGCAGAGGTACACATGCACCTCCTCCAACCTCATCTACTATATCCATTGTTCAAGATGTGGACATATACATCAGCGAGACCAAACATAGACTGGGCGAACGTTTCGCTCAGTCCGCCTGCTCCCGGTTGCTAAACAATTTCATTATCCTTTCTGTCCTAGGTCTCCTCCATTGTCAGAGTGAGGTTAAATGCAAATTGGAGGCACAGCATCTCATATTTCGCTTGGGCAGCTTACAGCCCAGTGGTATGAATATTAATTAACTTCAAGTAACCCCAGCATTCCTTCTCTCTCTATACCACCCCCACCAAAGTCGCACCAGGTTTCATTTTCACCTATCAAACAGCTAACAATGGCCTGTTTCTTTATCATCATTATTTTTTGCATATCTTTTATTCATTGTTCTTTATCTCTCTACATCATCTTCTATTTTTCCCGTGACTTTCAGTCTGAAGCTGGGAATCGACTCAAAATGTCACGCATTCCTTCTCTCCAGAGATGCTTTTTGTGTCTATCTTCGGTTTAAACCAGCACCTGCAGTTCCTTCCTACTGCATTTAATATAGACATGATGTGCTGACTGCCTGTTCTCATTGCTGGAATCAATCCAACTTCTTTGCACAACAGGATGACAAAGTGGCGCAGCAGTAGAGTTGCTGCCTTGCAGCACTAGAGTTCTGGTTACTATCCCAACTATGGGTGCTGCCCATACGAAGTTTGTATGTTCTCCCTGTGACCGCGTTGGTTTTCTCCGGGTGCTCCTGTTTCCTCCCACACTCCAAAAACGTACAGGTTTGTAGGTTAATTGGCTTTGGTAAAATTGTAAATCATCCCTAGTGTGTAGGATAGTGCTAAACTACAGGATGATAGCTGGTTGGCATGGATTGGGCCTGTTTCCATCCTGTAATTCTAAAGTCTAAAGTAAAGCCTGGGAACATTTAATCAGACATTGGCAAGCTAAGCATGGGAGCAGACACTTTTATTCTTAACATATTATTTAAAGAGGTGGAGTGGATGAGAGAAAATCTTAGAAGGGTTTGGACAATGTCCCGCATGGCAGGCTGGCTCGGAAGATTAGGTCACATGGGATCCAGGATGGGGTAGCCAATTGGATACAAAATTGGTTCGATGGGAAGGAGACAGGTTGGAAGTGGGAGTTTTTTTTTAGATTTTGGAACAGACATCTTTGCTGAACCAGATATCAACTAATGTTGAGACTGTGTGCAGGAAGGAGACTGAGAGCCTCATAACATGTTGCCAAGACAACGACCTTTCCCTCAATACCAGCAATACAAAGGAGATTGTGATTGACTTCAGGAAGCGAAACAGTACATAGAATTAGAGAGGATTGAAAGATTCATGTTCTTAGAATTAAATATCACCAACAATTCGTCCTGGATCAGCCACATCGAAGCAATAGTTTAATTGACTTGGTATAATTGCAAATTTCCCTAGCATGTAGGATAGTGTCAATGTGCAGGGATCGCTGGTTGGTGTGGACTCGGTGGGTCGAAGGGCCCGTTTCCACGCTGTATCTCTAAATAAAACTAAACTAAACTAAATTACTAATATCTCAAGCTTTGCTCACAATAGTTGATTTTTTTTCATCTATGACGAAGGGATTGGAGGCAGAACTAAGAAAGTCCTCCAGCAATTGTATTTAGACAAAATGCTGGAGTAACTCAGCAGGTCAGGCAGCATTAGAGAAATGGAATATGTGGCATTTCAGGTCGAGACCTTTCTTCAGACTTGCATTCAATTGTATTTGTTCTGCTGAGAGTAATCCGGCAGGGCCGGGCCGCCGAGAATGAGGGACCTGGTGGGGGCTGCCGAGAATAAAGAAGGACCCAACAAGGGGCCGCTGAGCATAAGGGATCCAGTAGGGGGCTGCCGGGAACAAAGAGGGACCCGGTGGGCCATGTCGGTGAGAAAATAAAGGGACTGCTCGGGCCAGCTGCAGCCACGTGCGGTGACAGGCCTGGTTCACCACTGAAGATAAGACTGTACTAAGAGCCTTTGAAACATTGTCGGCAACAGAAACATGGCAACTTTTGTGCACTGCCAAGGTAAAGTATGCTGTTTATTATCATCATCGTTGGAAACATTAGCGACGCAGTGGTACTGCTTTCCGACGGGCACGATGACGGACGGACCACACATGCGTCTTCCATCAACGCCTTCAGCATCATCTTGATTGGCCGTCCCGGGTCACGTCTTCCATGGGTGGGTTCCCACACCACAACCTTGTTTGTTGGTATTTCTAGGTGGCGGTGGCAGTGACCAGCGAGCCTCATTCTTCTCGACTCGATCTTCTCAGTCAGAGGTGGATTCTCCCCATAGAGCTGGGCGCTGGTGATGTGGTCCCTCCAACTGACATTTTGAACTTTTCTGAACATTCGGGTGTAGGTACCATCGAGAGACTTGGACTGCTCGAGTGAGAGTCCATGCCTCACAGCTGTACAATAATATGGTCTCTACAGTAGTATGGAAGAATCTCCACACAACTGTATGACTTGCATGCAAAAACAAAGAATTTCACTGTGCCTGGGTACAAGTGACAACAAAGTATAATTGAAATCATTGGTCTTGGTAAAACTGGATTACGAGCAATGGTGTACAAGTTGGTCTTCTTAGCTTAGAAAAGATTCACTGGAACAGTTCCAGTGATGGCGGGCTTGAATATAAAGAAGGATTACCGAAGCTCGGTGTTTATCCTTTAGAATTTAGAAGATCACATTGAAACTTATAAAATTCTTACAGAGTTTGACAGACTGGATGTTGGGAGGATGTTATGTCCGATTGAGGAGTTTATCACCAGGGCTCATAATCTCAGAATAACGGTAGGGTGTTCGGTATTAATATGGTAAGAAAATTGTACATCCAGAATTTGGTATAACTTGGGATTTTTTTATCCCAGAGGGTTGTGAAGGATCAGTTGTTGAATTCATTTCATTCAGTCAAAAGATGTCAAAATATGAGGGGAACCAAGGGTTATAGAAGATGGAGAGGGAACATAATCATGAGCTGGATGATCAGTCATAAACTTGATAAATGGCAGAGCATATTCCAAGAGCCTAGTCTCTTTCTGCTCCTGGACTACTTAGGACACATTAAAAAACAAAGCATGAATGCCTGCTCATAATAAAAGGTTGCATTTCCAATTAAATTTCATTTATCTCACAAGCAAATATGCAATAAGTTCCCCAAAAAAGCTGACATTTCAACATTCCCTTAGGCTCCTTACCAATAGAACTGAATCTCCCTGTGGCATCTAAAGCAAGTATGTTGATTTTAGATCTAAAATGCTGTTAGTTTCTTGCTAAAAATAGTATGGAATATTCCACATTTACTATTTACTCTTAAAGCTTAAAACTACATCTCTCTTGGTGAAAATGTTTTGGTTGTCATCAATAAAAAAATGTACCTGCAGATATAAATCAAATGTTACTTACCAAAGTCTACCTTTTCATTCAATGGGATAAATTGGCCTCACTCTTATTCATTATTTTAGACTTTACTTTAGAAATACAGCATGGAAACAGCCCCTTTGGCCCACTGAGTCTGCACCAACCAGTTATCACCCCACAGGCTGGCACTGTCCTGCACACAAGAGACAATGTACAATTTTTGCGGAAGCCAAAGAACCTACAAACCTACAAGTCTTTTGGTTTGTGGGAGGGGACGCACACAGTGGCAGGGAGAACGTGCAAACTCTGTACAGACAGCACAGGATAGTCAGGATTGAACTTAGTCTCTGATGCGGTAAGGCAGAAACTCTACCGCTGTTTTAATGTGCCACCCTAATTTTCTTGTGTAGGTGTTCGGGTTCGATTTTTTAAAAGTCTGGTGTAATTTTCATTTTTTATTTGTTCCACAGTTTAAAATAATGGAACAAAATGACAACTAAATTAAGTTGGCTGGGCATTTTACCAGAAGCAGCAACATGCGTTTGGTACATAATGATGGAGTCATTATATACTGGAGTCAGTGTAATGTTGAAATGACTCACTTTACCCTGACTCAATTTGAATGCATCATTTCTAGAGCTGCAGCAATGCAGAGAGCAGCTTCAAAATGACAGACTGCTATTTTATCACACATTTGCAAAGCAATGAGCAATTAATCACTTAGACTGGCAGGAGCTTATGGTGCGAATGACGACATTCTGCATAGTGAGCTTTAAAATGTGCTGTACTTGTGTCACATGCTCGTAAAACACAGCAACTGAAAATACAACCTGTCTACACTGCTATAATATCCTACTTATGGAGCAGCTCAGAATTTATAACCAAATCCCCCTTAGAATACCAAAAGATGAAATTCAGAAAATAAAAATTACAAATGACAGGTAAGTAAATTAGAATATTTTTGAAATGAAACTGCACATCGTATGCTGATTGGAACAAGAATCTCCCTCCCTGATGTGATAATGTTTGGTTCTTTTCTGATATTCCCAATTTCCGAGGTACTCGAGTGTATTGCGCAAAATAAAAATACTTTTGATCATTCTAGTGACAAGGATGCAATCGAGCAGACTTTCATGCTTGACAAATTATTCTATTTGCTGTAACTACAATCTCAATTGTCTCAGTCTCCAAGCACAAAGCAGATATGGGAAAGAAAATAATAGTGAGTTATTTTTGTCTTCCAATGGCCAAAGTAGATTTTGAATAGAAGATCAAGAACTGAACGTTCATATTATATTTTTGTCTGTTAAATACTAAATTAAAATTAATCCCAGATGAGCAGAAATTAATGTTCACGTTTCTTGGAAATAATACTTTGCAGCTTCATCTTGTCAACATACAAGAACAGTGTCTGTGCCGAACATGATGCTAAACCATCACTTAACCATCTACACATTCACCCGCTGAGTTTCTCCAGCATTTTGTCTACCTACACATAACCTATATCCCTCCATTCCCTGAATATACATTTGCCTATCCAAATGTCTTTTAAATGTTACTAACATATCTGCTTCAACCACAACCCTGGCAGCGTGTTCCAGGTACTCACCACCCTCTGTGTAAAAAAACTTGCTCCGCACATCTACTTTAAACTTTGCCCCTCTCACCTTAAAATGATGCCCTCTAATATTTGATTTTTCCATCCTGGGAAAAAAGGTTTGGACTGTAGTTTGAACTGTGAACCATAGCAATATGCTGTATCCCAATTAATATTAAGACCAATTATGGTATACAAATAAAACATAGATTTATTTTACTTCATTGTTAAAATTTACACGTAACCAAAGCATAAAAAACAACAGATGTAATTTGATTAGGAACCTTAAACATGTCAAGAATGTCCCATGACACTGCATAAGAACGTTATCAATAAAAAGATTATGCTGAGGCAATATTAATTCAGATATGTTTGGCCATAGGGAGAATAAAAGGGTGAAGAATATTAGAGAGGGAACATTAGAGATTTATGTCAGGGCATCCACAACTAGTAGCGGTAGGTTACATTCAGAGAAAATACAAATTTGCACTTCTTCTATCCTGATGTCACACTTTTTGTCTTTTCATCCTTGGCCTTTGTCCAAACATCTGCTAATCACCTCCCTCCCCCCCCCCCCCCCCCCCCCCCCCCCCCCCCCCCTCTCCTCACCTCGATGCACTTATCGCTTGCCAAGGGTTGTCCTGCACCCACCTCTCTTTCAGCATTCTCTCCTGCCACCACGATCAGTCTGAAGAAGGGTCCTGGCCCAAAACCTGTTCATTCTCCAGATAATGCTTGATTTGCTGAGGTACTCCAGCATGTTGTTTCTTTTTTTGCTGGAGGAAGTGGCTGAGGCATGTACAGTCATGATATATAAAGACACTTGAACAAATCCATGGATAGCAAAAATGTGAATGTTTATGGGCCAGGCACAGACTAGTTGGACTAACCCGGTTAGGCAACTCAGTGGGCATGGACGAGTTGAGCTGAAAGGCCAGTTTCCTTGCTATATAGACAGAAAACGTTGGAGTAACTCAGTGGGTCAGCTAGCATCTCTGGAGAAAAGGAATAGGTGATGTTTTGGGACGAGATCCTTCTTCACCTCCATGTCTTTAGCAAGAAAAGAAAAGATTCATATAACCTCTTTCATACTCACAATGCAAGCCAAAATGTACTTTGGCAATAAAGTTACGTATGAAATGAAACAGCCAACTTCCTCAAAGAACATTCAGAACAATTAGATATATTTGTAGGTGTCATTTGAGTGATAAGTATTGGCTAAGGCATGACCTAGAACTCCCTGACTCTTTGTTAAAAGTGTACCATGGGATCTTCTACAGATTGACATCTAATACAAGAAATAGAACCTACAAAAGTATAACTCTTCTTCACTATTGTATTTTACCATCAACCTAAGTTTGTACACATAAGCCTCTGGAGAGTGAATTGAACACACAACCTTTAATTCAAAGGTTAAATTGCTGACTTCTGAGCATAGGAAAACATCACTCAGTCCATGAAGTCTGAGCTGGGGCTTTGAAAGAGCGATTCAATTAGTTGTACTTCCTTGCTCTTTCATCACAATCCTGCAATTCTCTCTTTTTTCATGTATACATCCCATTCCCTTCTGGAAGTTATCACTGAATCTTCTTCAACTGTCCTTTCAGGAAGAACATTTGTACGCTGTCAAACCTTTTTTTGAAAACTTTATTTTTATTTTATATTTACCTTCTGGAAATTTGAATTGTGCTTCTCTACCCTGAAATACTCCAAGTCCCATAAAGGCGGCAGATAATCTGTAGACTACTAAAGTGGATGCAAGGGTTCCCAAGTCATCAATAATTAATGTAACTTTCTTTCACATGTACTCTCATATGCACTCACTGACAATGCATATTACATTATAAATGTAACATAATTTAAACATCTTTAAAATGAGTTGCAAAATTTAAATACATAGCAATCAGAAGGGTCTCGTCCCAAAACGTCACCCATTCCTTCTATCCAGAGATGCTGCCCATCCCACTGAGTTACTCCAGCACTTTGTGTCTATCTTCGGGGTAAACCAGCATCTGCAGATCCTTCCCGCACAGATTATCCACAACCACTTGTACATGCTAATTTGAAATCTAGCCTGACAGCTCAGGCAGCAGGTATCAGGTGATCTTGGCTTCAAATCTTCATCCTCAACACCTATCCCTGGAGCTTGTTGGAAGGGAATTTTGAAAATTCAAGTCTGTAGTTACCATAATCATGAATTTGGTTCAAACTTTTCAAAATTAGCACTAAGTATGAGGAAATAAGATACAATGGTAAGGTTGGATTCTGCAATGTAATTCCAGCTATTCAAACTAATAAACGTTCCTATGCCTTTAATGACAAGGATAAATTGCTGGCTTAAGATAGACACTAGTAAACAAAAGGATACCATTTACATTAAATGGACACATTCTGGGGTAAATTCTCATTAATAAAGCAGCATCTCAGGTGAATTTCACCACTTGGTATATAGTTATCAAAGTGCAATAATATAAACTCATTAAAAAAAGTTGTATTAGCCAATCTCAAAGTTAACATTAATTTATTATGATCTAAAATTCATTGCTTATGTATTTTCACAGTATTTCAATAACTTGCCTTTGAACAGTGATAACCACTTTATATAAAATAACCACTGGAGAAAGTAGGTAAAATGTAGTAGGTAAAGCATTCCCCATCAATAGGAACAAGGAATAAAAATAATAACTATGTCCACTTACCTGCCTGCTTCAAATGTAAACCACGTGGGGTCCCGTCCATACCGCCTGAGGGCACTAAGAGGCCAAGAGACCAGCTTTAGTCTAGGATTGTGGATGTCCCAAAGACAGATGTTCTCATATGTTATTTGTAAAGTGCACTCTCCATGTACATCCAGATTAGGAGATGGCATCAAATATACATTGAACCTTTCTGAAAACGTAAACCAAATAATTTAGAGACACCATGATATCTGCCTTCTGTGAGAACTCTATTACATTTAAATATAATCCATGCTTTAGACTCTTTAGACTTTAGAGATACAGTGCCGAGTCCGCACCGACCAGCGATCACTCAGTATACAAACACTATCCTACACAATAGGGACATTTTAGCAATTTTACCAAAGCCAATTAACCTACAAACCTCTACAACTTTGGAATGTGGGATAAAACCGGAGCACTCAGAGAGAACCCATGCAGTCACAGGTTGAATGTACAAACTCAGAACAGAGAGTAGCTGTAGTCAGGATCGAGCCTGGCACTGCAAGGTAGTGCTCTACAGCTGTGCCACTGTGCCGCACTTTGTAAGCAGTTCAGTGACTTGAAGTCAAACAAGGTCCCTGGTGCTGTAAGGCAGCAACTCTACTGCTGCGCCACTGTGCCGCCACTTAACAGCTTTACATTTATATTTATTTATATTAAAGTAGCACATGCAGACCACCTCAGAGCTGGTTACAAGGTCCCTAGAAACTGAAAGCTTATATCTTAACTAAACACATGGTTTTGACTCAGTTGTAGATATGATTTCAATTCAAAGATGTCTTGTATTCTTTAAGGAAATACTGGGCAATGCTAAGTTGCATACAAAATATAATTTCTTGCGATAACTATATTAATTACTGGCTTGAAAGGCAAGTAATGAGACCAACTTTAGATTAAATGCCGATGAAATCTATCATCTCTGGAAGATCACTGTGCATTTCTTACGAGTATTTAAAATTGGAACATCAATATTATTATTTAGAATGGGAAAGTCAAAAAAACACATGATCTTATTTATATGTTGATTGATTTTTGTGATTAGGTGAGTTGGATTCTATGTTAACATACGGAGCATAACTTCTAGAATTGTGGTGTAGAATTGGTCAAATAATACAATTTCTTTCTCTCTCCATATCTAACAAAGATCAGATAGCAATTTTAGGGAGAAGACCAGTAGACTGGAGTTTAACTAACTAGGGGATTTCCTTACATCTTAATAGGACCAAACACACTTGCTGGTCAGGACACCTCAAATATGTTGTTAAAACCTAAGATTGTCTGACCCACCATACATGTCAATGACATCTTCTACATAATTATTATCCTCTTAATAACATTTTCTGCCCTGGACTTCAAATATTTATTCAATTTGCCAATATGACTTTTAATTCTTTACTTATGTTAGGTAAAACTTTTTATGGCTCTATAAAATGTCCTCCAATTAATTTTATGGGGAAAACTCATGGTAGACAACCTTCTCCCATACTGTATTGTGGTACAATTTCATTTATGTACACTATTCAATAACCATATATTATTTTTTGAAGTTTCAAAGGCCAAAGCTGCATCCAATATTCCAGAAGTGATCTCAAGAGGAACGTTCTTTTTTTTTTTAAATGCTGTCTTCAGATTTATCTGGTGTATCCTCAATTTTGTATCTCAGCCTTCATTTCAGTATTTTAATGACTTCAAAATGTTGATGATTTATTTCTCTTCCTCCCTCCATTACTTCAAAAATATTCTCACAAAGTACATAACCTACATCAGTCTTCCCGTTGTCAATTCTTGTTAGCTTATAATACCCCTGTAAAATATTGCATTCTCTGCTTGAACGTCGCCCGATAGAACTTGTAACATATCTTTTGGATTTTTATACATTGACATTGATTACATATCTTTTTTAAATATGGACAATATTTTTTCCTAAATCATCACCAATTCTTATGGTGGCTACTGAAATTTGGCATGCAGCCGATAACCTGCCCAAGATCATCACTCATTGATATGACATGCCTTCTCTCAGTCTATTTTAGTAAGCCTCTCTCTGTTCTTTGGCCTTACATAATATCCTATTATATGTTTGACATTTCCAAGCATAAATCCCATAAATTGATCGCATATTTCCAAATCAGAATGGCTATTTCAAACAGTATGGAAGTCTTACTATTTATAATTTTGTTCTTCATCAGTTACAAAGATGGAAACTACATTTATAGAATTTGGTATCAGTCCATTCAAAGCCGAAGCTATTCTAATGTTTTCGTAATGTTTGAAGCAATTCCATCAGAAGTCTGAAATGGAAGAGATCAGAACAATTTAACTTATTTACTGTGAATTAAAAAGATATTCCCCACATTATCCTCTCTTGTGATATCATAAGCTTCTCTTTTACCTTCAACTCTATGCTGTATCACGATTCACAATTATTCGCTTGTCTTTAACAAAAAATGAGAATCCAGAGAATTATATTCAAATAAATATGGCAATAATATTTATGCAACCATTTTACATGTGTATCGGTGTGAGTAAAAGTATGGGGAGAATTCAATCTACGCACATTAATAATAATAAAATACTGATTTCAAATATAAATTATGTTTGAATGCTTGAAGCCACTTGAAGATGAGAGAGGCTCAAAATGTAAATCAGCCTCCTCTAATTGAAATATATTTTGAATTTAGAATAAAAGGACATACTTTAGAAAGGAGATGAGGAGGAATTTCTTTAGCCAAAGGGTGGTGAATCTGGAGTTATTGCCACATACGGCTGTGGAGGCCAAGTCATTGGGTATTTTTAAAGTGGAGATTGATGGGTTCTTTGATAGGTGATTCATAAGGGTGCCAACGTTTACAGGGAGCAGGCAGGAGAATGGGGTTGAGAGGGCAAGATAGATCAGATTCAAGATTCAAGATTCAAGAGAGTTTATTGTCATGTGTCCCTGATAGGACAATGAAATTCTTGCTTTGCTTCAGCACAACAGAACATGATTGAATGGTGGAGTTGACTCGAGGGGCCACATTACCTAATTCTGCTCCTATGTCTTATGAACTAATGAACATTATAAATTATTCAATTGAAATTGAAAGTAAATTTTTTTCACATTTCCTCAAAAATATTGCAAGGATTTTGCTGACACATTTTTGAGAGAAAGAGAGGCAAGGCAGGTAGGCTGAGATAGGCTGAGATAGAAGCTAAATTTAATGTAGCTGAGCTTTCTTGCAAATATAATAAATGTAGGTGTCCAACTTCCAGATTTCCTTTTCCCTTACCTCGAATTACCTCTTGGAAGGGGCATTCTTCCACTTTTTTTCTGACACCGAAACTATCACTAAACTAGACATCATCCTCAGCACCTCCTCCACCATCCACAGATTCCCATCTTTGTGCCATCAAGCAAAGGATTTCTTCTCAATTTACTATATGCAGGCTTTTTCCCCACAATAAAACCAGACAATAAGACCCTTTCGATATTACCTGTGATTAGTTGCCTTATTCTGGTGCAGTATCACAAATATCACAAATAACACATATCCATGTATCACAAAGCCAGGATCATAACCTGTATATATATATATTTTTAATTCCACTGGATAATTTGGCTAAATAAAGCAAATTATGCCTACCTGTTTGCTCTCTTTGAACTCCAGCAGTCAGCAAATCTGGCTCCCCCAGGGTAATGTCATTGATTCGACTTCCTAGGCACTCCATACGTAAGAGTTTACACCATTCCTCTGCCTCAAGCTCTGTGAAGGCACACAGAATTAATGTGGTGTGATTTAGAGGATACAGTATCCTCTACAGCTAGGTCATGATGGAAACCGGGTTCCAACATGCATGCGAGAGCCATCTGGAAGCATTGAACAATTGACTTCAAATTGGAGCTCAATTTTAGTAATTATATTGTAGAACATAGAACAGTACAGAATGAATGAATGACTACTTTAGTGTCACATGTGACAAGTTACAGAGAAATTCTTTGCTTGCAAACCCAAGGTATGCAGATAATCGCCACATAAAAGGCGCTGACCAAGTTACAAAGATAGACACAATAAGCTGGAGTAACTCAGTGAGCCAGACAGCAACTCTAGAGAAAAGGAACAGATGACGTTTCAGGTCGAGACCCTTCTTCTCGACCCAAAATGACATCTATTCCTTTTCTCCAGAATTGTTGCCTGACCTGTTGATTTACTCCAGCTTTTTGTGTCTATCTTCAGTTGAAACCAGTCAGTGGAAAGACAATACATGAGTACAATCGAGCCATTTATAGTGTATAGATACATGATAAGGGAATAACGTTTAGTGCAAGGTAAAGCCAGGAAAGTCCGATCAAGGATAGTCTGCGGGTCATCAATGATATAGATAGTAGTTCAGGATACACCCCCAAAATGTGAAAATTAATGCAATGCACAGTAATTCACAAGGTTAAGTGAGACCTGGGTCATTATTTGATGTATATCTATGCTGTGTTGGCTACTGGGAGGGGGGTCAGTACCTGACCATAACTGACAAAGATGGACACAAAATGCTGCTGTACAGTAGCTTAGTGGGTCAGGCAACAGATCTGGAGAAAAAGGGTAGGTTACGTTTCGGTCGGAATCCTTCTTCAGACTGAAAGTAGATGTTGGGGGGAGGGGGGTTTGGGCAAGTGGAAACTGGAGGCAAGAAAAGGCTAGAACATGTCAGGGCCAGCTAAAGATGACCTCAGGTAGAGCGGAGCCCATAATGGCCCATTGTTGGCTGGAGAAGGTGTGATAATGAAAGGGGAACAGGGATATGAACCATGGACTATTATGGGCTCCACCCTTCCAGTGGTCATCTGTTGCCGGCCGTGATTTCATATCCCCACCCCTCCCCCCACCCCTCTACTTTTAATCTGAAGAAGGATTCCAACCCAAAATGTCACCTATTCTTTTTCTCCAGAGATGCTGCCTGACCCGCTGAATTACGCCAGCATTTTGTGTCTATCTTCAGTACAAACCAACATCTGCAATTCCTTCCTACACAAAGCTGACAAAGAGATAGGGAAAACCATGAGAGAAGAGGGGAATGCAGTGATATCTCTCCAACCCGTTGAGTAAACCACCATCTGAAGTTCTTTGTTTCTACAATGCAACAAAGCAGTTCCTGCTTCATTACTTGAACCAAAATGTGAATTTTATATATAACTTGGATAGCTTTTTTTGTGACTAGTTAATCAACGCGATGGTTCTAGGCCAATTTCCCAAAGATTGCTAACTGACTCAAAAATGATTACTAATATGTATAAAAAATTATTACTGATATGTATAAAAATATATATTTTATGTGGAAGTAGTCCATAAATTAATTTTGGTTACATTTGAAGTTACATTCAAGACACATATGAAATCAAGTTTACAACTCTGAACAAATGTAATGGAAGGAATTACGTGGCTAGTATACAATTTAGATAGCTCACTATTAGTTGAGTGACGTATGCTGCACCTACCTGATTCACAAGCAAAGGTTTTTGATGTTTCATCGCTGAAAATTATTAGTACAGCATGCCTCTTAGTGCCTTTTGGTATCCTTGTGACATTCTTTATATTGCTGAGGTCTGTAACCTGAAAGATCAACATTTGTCGGTTCTGATTATCAATTGTTACTGAGAAGCAATTTTCTTTATTCCCTATTTTTCAGAACTGTAGTGCAAGAGATATTAAAAGCACTCTAAAAGCTTTTGCAACAATTTCTGTAGGGGAACAAATCTGATACATTTGCAAACCATCAAATATTTGCCTTAGGGAAGTCTGCTATGCGTAAAATATTATAATAGATGATAGAGAACATAACAATCATATGCTGAATATATTAGCAATTCAGACTACACCTATTCTATGCTGTATCAGACAATAAATTAAAAATATCTATTTCATGATTTTTTTTCATCATTATTTTGTGGGTAAGACTGAATGGCTCAAGTAATGGGCCTGTCCCACTTAGGCGACTGCAGGAGACTATGCAGTCGCCACATGGTCGCCACATGTTCGCTGTGGTTGCCGGGGAGTCACCTTCATGGTCGTGAGGAGTTCCCGCATTCTGGGAACTAGTCGCGGCCTCATTAGCGACGATCGGAATGAAGTCGCCATGGAGAGTAGCGAGATTTCTCGTGCCGTAGGTGCAGTGGTAGTGGGTTGCCAGGAGGTTGAAGGTTGTCGTAGGTTGTAGCCGTTGCTGACTGATGAATTTCATTGGCTCATGGCGGGAAATAAAACGTAAGCAGTAGTTTTCAGAACCAAGGATAACCGACCGGTAATGTTAATGTACGCCGAGCTTCACAGCCGCGTATCTCTGGCTTCTTAAAAGTTGTCTCCACTCCTTCTCCACCCTCTCCCCCCCCCCCCCGTCTTTTAAAGGACTTATGTGACCCTTCCCGTACACTGCTCTTTCACCATCTTAATTACAGCGCCAGCCTTCCTATTCATCGCGGTGTGTGTCTGTATCACATTCACTTTGCACCATGTGAATTTCTCTCAGACAGCGCTCCCCCGCTTTCCCTGTCCCGCGCCTGCATAATGAGCTGGCGAAGGAAGTGATGTGTGTGTGTGTTCCACTCTGACAGTCGCAGGATGTCGCCTGAAAAAACGCTTAAGTGGGACAGGCCCATAATAACCTGCAGTGAGGTTATTATGCTAGCAGGATAGTAGATTTGATTATACAAAACGTACTCAAACGTTTTCCTTATTTCCAGAGTATTGGAAGTGTGATGACATAAATATTTTGCACATATTATTTACATGAATGGTCTTGTCTTGACTGACAAACCAGATCAGATTTTCAAAAATATGGTCTCCTTTTATTGAATTTCTTCAACAACATAATGGTTGAACACAAACTCAAAACCGATGGTAGGGCTGGGTGAGCAGGGGTACGGAAGGGTAGTTGGATATATCCCCGCTTCTTTTATACCTTCGTTAGTTCCGGGGTTTTTTTTTTTTCTTTACTTTTTTTTCTTTTTCCTTTCTTCTTTCTTTCTCCTTTTTTCCTTTTTCTTTTTTTTCTATCTAGTTATTAGATTATAAAATGGTAAAACTGAAGCTGTACGAAAATTGTATAACTGTTATGTCAATCATTTTTTTTTTGTACAATTGCTTCTAACAAATTTTTTTTTAAATTAAATTAAATAAAAATAAATGTTAATTCAGCTCCGAAAAAAAACCTAACATGTCCAAGGTAGTCTAATTCGGAAAGCCGAGGTCACAAAATGACACGACTTTTGTTGGGGTTACCAGCAAACTTTGCATGACCATTACTTATACAAAATCGTATTTAAAATAGGAAAAGTTTGGAAAAAACTGTCTCAAGGCTACTGATCTATGAGAATGTGCAAAAGTGAATGCATGGTTAATATAAGTGATGATATTGAGAGGCTACAGATCTCATTGTTCATCATGGTTCTGAGATCCGCATCATAAGCCGCAGAGCTGTTATAAATCACCTTCGTATGCTCTATTTATAGCGCATTTCATAAAGGGAGGATGCATTTAAATCTATTGGAGTAATACTTCTTTTCAGATACTATTTCTATAGTGAGACAGAACATTGCAGAAAGGTACCACTGAAGACAAAATGAAAAGGTCATGTATAATTATCATATCCATCGTAGCTGAGTTTATTTGCACTTAAAAGTTCATATTGGAAAGGACAGGAATGCGTAAATCATGTGTTAATAAATTCTTCACCACATAAATTACTTTTCCGGAGAAGGTATACGATTCATTCAGAGTACATCAGTTGCTTTATTTTCACTGTATGCATGAATACTTAAATTCATTGAGCTATTTAACTTCCATGAAAATAAAGTGGTATCCTGGAATAAACTTGAATTTATAGTCCTTATTTAGGTGATGCTCTCGTGAGTTTTCAGTAAGAATAGAAACCTTTGACTTCAGCGGAGGATATAATTGCAACTTCTTTATTTATTTCACTTTCGATCGTGGTTTGCTGCGTTTGACAGCTACTCATTAGCTCCACTTCCATTTGGCCAGGTGATATGTTACGCACCACAGACAAGTCCCTCCAAAATAGCTCACACTATCAATGAAATATGATTTAATCTACAGACAAGCAAAAATAATAATAGCTGAAAATGAGATCAATTATCAGATAAACTAAATATTCTGAATATGTCGGAGATTCTGGTGCATGGTTCAATTTCTGGTTAAAACGTGTGAGGTTGTATTGGTTTTATTTAGTTTAAGTTTAGAGGCACAGCATTGAAACAGGCCCCTTGACCCATTGGATCCATGCCGACCATCCTGTTCACACCAGTTCTATGTTATACAGTATTATTATGTGCGATCATTAACAAAGGTATCCTCAATTATTCCTCTAAGTAAGTAGAATGATTAGTGTTTTTTAATATATAATTTCTGAATCATGCTGTGGAAGGAACCATTAAACTGATTCATTATGCAATTTTACACTAAAATGGTTTTAGCATTGATACATTATTTTATAATCTCCATTTTACTTCCTTTGTTGGATAATCTGGCCAAGAATAATATGATCAGTTGATGTACTGGGGTCGACCTCTCTATATTGATGGGGACAAGAGTGTCCATTTGATATCTGGTCATTGCCCCAAAGTATTGTGGGAAAAACAACCTCAATTTCCTCTCAGCATGATCCCATAAACAAAAAAATAAAAGAATGAACGGTTTATCTACATTGTTAGTAATGTTAATTGATGGGGGAATATTGGAGTAGAATGTCAAACAAAACTCTGTTCTCCTTTTCAAAATAACATCAGAAAATTTCTTAACATGTCATAAAAGGTTTCTATGAACCTCTTAAGTTCTATGAACCTCTTAAGGTGACCACACCTCATCTTATCTGAAAGATAGTACCACCTCAGGACTGGATCCTCCCCAAATCTCAACTTTCAGGAGTGGGATTTCAATTCCCATCCTGACTCAGAAGTAACATTGCTTATGATCTGCTAAGATCCTTTATTAAGTAAAGAAGAAGCAGATATCACTAGCAAACCACTCAAGGATGGATTTATTTCATAGGACTACCAATGCAGATATGTCATTATGCCACAGGACTGCACTGTATTCTTCAAGAATACCCTGAGATGTAGCAGCTGAAGCGGGGGGGGGGGGGGGGGGGGGGGGGGTGGGGGGGGGGGGGGGGGGGCAGAGAAGCAGGAAGAAAATTCAGACTTGACAGAATCACTTTGTAATTTTTACTATAAATGTATGGCACGGCAGGTTGAAACTCAGCACCACATGATCCACCATCTTGGGTCTCTGGCTATTTAATATCAACAGACTGAATTGCCGCTGTTTTATTTTGGAATGGTTCTTTATTTCTATCAAAATATACATCCGTCTAATGTTCTGCTTACCGTGGAAAAACGAGAAGGAAGGAAGTATAACTGAGTACCAAAATAAACTCGTGATGAAAAGTTATGATTCCTGTCGTGAAATTGTTTCACTTTGTCAAGCGGCGTTGCTGATCACCCCAGCACTCTTTGTGGTAGTCACTCAGAAAGCATTGCAAGCTTCGAAGAATAGCATAGTTGGGTTTCACTGTGTACAGCTGCACTGCAACGGACTTTGGAAGAAATGCACCTTTGTTGTGTTGCACGTTCTTGAAGATCTTGGCATGTAGTCTAGCAGGTGCAATCTTTGCAAGCACCTCCTGCAGAGAATATGCTATAAACACTCTTCCAGCTAAAGAGGAATAGTTGCTCCTGTATTAATAGATGTTGCTGCGACAGGAAAGGGGTGGGAGACTGCTTATAAGACATTGGCTTGTGAAGAACAGTGTCCAAAAGAGGGGCATGTTCTTTAAGCAAGTTGAGTGTTGACAATCTCCAGATCTATATGTAAGGATGTGCCCGCAGTATGTGAGTGCCTACACTTTGGGGAAGCCTGTGATGTGGGAAAATTCGGATGCCTGGTTCTTGGGGGCTGATGTTAAATTTTATTGTGTATTGTGTGCTCTTTTTAAGTGTATCGCTGCTGGGAAATTCATTTCACTGCACCTTAGGGTGCATGTGACAAATAAAATTGACTTTGACTTTGAAAGAAAAGTTTCATTCACTACAGATTTCAGATCTCACTAACAAAACAATCCGTTTGAATACTGGCCTTTTAAAAAGCAGTATTTTAAGGAAGATACTGTATTCTTATCTTTTTCTTTCTCTGCAGAGAAATTGACATATAAGTGCAAAAGGTTTTATCGGTTAATAAGTACGATCATTTTTCAGAGGACTGAGATTGAATGTCTCACTCGCTACAGTTAGATTCAGATTCAGATTCAATTTTAATTGTCATTGTCAGTGTACAGTACAGAGACAACGAAATGCATTTAGCATCTCCCTGGAAGAGCGACATAGCAAATGATTTGAATAAATAATAATAAGTGATAATAAGTGTCCGGGGGGTGGGGGGGTGATTGGCAGTCACCGAGGTACGTTGTTAAACTTTGCACGTGGCACTACATCGCATCATTTCAAGGCAATTAGCACCAGACAAAAAGAATAAGGGTCAAATATGGCATAGAAATAATTAGATTAATTTCTTGACATTTCAGTGAATTGTTGGTTTATTATTGTCATGTGTTCCGAGATACAGTGAGAAACTTTATTTTGCAAGCTATCCCAGCAAAGCAAAATGTCAATGCAACCAGAAATATGGACAACATTGTTCTATGGTTTAAGAACGTTTTCAACACATCTACACCATTCTATGTGAATGAAGCACCAGACTCCACCTTGGAGAATGGTTGGAAGATGTTCAATCTTGTGGCACAGAACAGACTCCATCGCCTACAATGAAGGTAGACACAAAATGCTGGAGTAACACAGCAAGACTGGCAGCATCTCTTGAGAGAAGGAATAGGTGACGTTTTGGGTCAAGAAATGTCACCTACAGTAAGTTAGTCTCTATAGTGACAGCATAAGCATTACTACAATTTGCCTTCCTGGTCTTGCATGAAAGAAAGTGACATATAAGTGTTATATAAGGCTACCTTATATAACATAGGAACCAGTAGCCATAGTCCCTTGTGTCTTCTTTCTCTTTCAATAAGATCACAGATGATCTTTTAGCTCAGTGGCACTTGCCTGCACTTACATATACCTTTATTCCCAGATGTCAGAGACCAATTGACAGCAGTACATTTATAAGCGGGTGACGTTTCGAGTCAGTCTGAAGAAGGGACTCGACCCTAAACATCACCCCATTCCTTCTCTCCAGAGATACTGCCTGGCCCACTGAGTTACTCCAGCATTTTGTGTCTATCTTCAGTTTAAACCAGCATCTTCCTTCCTACACACTACCATCTTGGGCTTGCAAGAGAAAGAGGAGGATTTCAAAGCATATCAAGACTGACATTTATCTGTTTTTCCATCAGAATACCAAGAGAACAGTTCAATAATTTTCTGTAATTTCAGAAATGTCCAGCTGTAATTTTCTGCAAACTTAAATGTTTCAAGAGCTAGGAAGTGCAAAATGATGCCCATTGGGATCGCAAAGAGTCTGTGGACCTTTCTTGGACCAGGCTAGATTCCTCTTGGTTCTCCCCATTAATTTCTGGGGACCATTTCCAAAGGCCTCAAGCTGCAGTCTTCTGCTCAATTGCTTAAGCAAGAGTTTTGAAGCGATATATTCTCATGGGTGCTTGCGAACTTAATATCACGGAGCAGGTTGGCATGTAACAGACATTGTTTGAGTCTGACAGAACCAAAGTACTCGTTTAACTGTTATGCCGTTTCCTTGTTTCCCATTATAAATTCACCTGTCTTTGACTGTAAGGGAACTATTTGTCTTTACCAATCTTTTCCTTTTTAATTACATAAATAAACTTTTACCAGCATCTGCAGTTCCTTTTTACACATGGAAGTATTAAGGTTAGGAGTAGGATCACAATTACCTTTACAGATAATATTAGCTATCGTTTCAGTATTTTTAATGTCTCACATAGTAAAATACACTCTCAAGAAAATAACATCATATCAGGGTGATGCTTCAGAGGCGATGCTTTACCATGTAGGAATTTTTAAAAATCTTCAGAATGACTTAGACTGCTACAATTTTTTTTTCCTTTGTCAAATTTTCATGCCCTGTCACTTTCACATAGGCTATAATTATCTACTTGAGACCAATGTTGTTTCTGTTATCTTCAGGAGATACGTCCCAATAGGAAGACATTTGTTACAGATTAATGTAACTGTGTAAAGCATGACTAATGTCTGAGAGCTAAATAACAGTCAGCTTTTTCCTTTAATTCATATTATTAATTATGACAGACACAAGTGAACATAAACATATGGATGACATTGTTACTGAAAAAAAGGGGAAAATATCTACTTTTCATTATTCATTTGGTCTATATTTATTTTTAAATGTTTTGCAATAATTTCTTACTATTTATCAAATAAATGGAAGGGTGCAAAGTAAAAATTCAATTTGTTAAGGACGTTATATTTTAATTTGAATTATATCACAGGATTTTCTGCACACACACACCTCCTCCTCCCACCTTTAACAAGCCATTAAGATACAGGCTCATGCTAGGGTATAATTCCTTTAGTTTAGTTTTCCTGTTGCAATGTCCAAATGCATTTTATTTTTATCTGCACTGTAACTTCACTGGGCTTTGAGTGAGACCTCACTGTTTAGCCCAATCCAATCTTCACCCAATACCCACTCAAACAGAGAAATCATCTATTGGCAGCCATAAGAGTAATGATTAACTTAATGGATCTTGTTTCTTCCTTGCTATGCCTTTTTTTAACTGCACTTCTACTTTTCAGATGATTCGCTGTGCTATAACTACAGCCTTTTGGCACTGGTAAATGCGTAGCAATCAAAGGAGTTTACCTGGTAATCATCTCACCAATAGTGTGAGATTTATGTCGGCATAAAATGTACTTAGCTGAGTTTAATATGAGTCATTGTGTGTGAAATGTTTTGATTGTTGGCAAGCTCTGTACTGTTTTCCTTCAGACTCCCTGAAATACAATACAAGGCTTCTTAAAGTAAAAAAAAGAAAAAAATTATTAATGACACTTAAAGAATAATACAGTAAGTACTTAAAACCATGAAATAATCCTTCATAAGTTCACTAGTTCATAGGTTCATAAGTTCTAGGAGCAGAATTAGACCATTCGGTCCATCAAGTTTACTCCTCCATTCAATCATGGTTGATTTATCTTTCCTTCTCCATCTCATTCTCCTGCCTTCGCCTCATAACCCCTGACACCATCCTTGATCAATAATAGGCCAAATCAAGCTGGTGGTTCCTAAGGGGCCTGTCCCACTTACGTGTCCTTGGCACGCAAATTACGCGACCTCGTGGTCATGTTGAGCCGCGATGGTCCCGCGAAGGTCAGGCGCGATTACATGCGTACGCACAGCCGTCTGGAGTGCGTGACGTCATTTGAAGATGGACACAAAGCTGGAGTAACTCAGCGGGACCGGCAGCATCTCGGGAGAGATGCAATGGGTGATGTTTTGTGTCGAGACTCTTCTTGTCTGAAAAGAAGGGTCTTGACCCAAAACATCACCCATTGCTTCTCTCCAGAGATGCTGCCGGTCCTGCTGAGTTACTCCTGCATTTTGTGTCTATCCTCAATTTTCTTGGCCCCACTCTGGGAGTAGGAGTGGGGGCTGATCTGGACCGCAAAGGCCGTGAGCCCCAGGCTGAGTTTGGCGATCGTTTGCCTGCTTCTGCTGCTGTTGAAGGTGAGACGTTGCGTCACGCCAGGGTCTTCAGTTCCGCGACAGGCCATTGGCGCGCGAAGATTTTGTTCACTACAAAATTTTCGGAGCCCCGCGCAATGTCGGGCACAACTACATACCTCTCCGCCAGCTGCCAGCCCACAAGGCCTGAGTGACTGAGCCCACAACACCCATACTAGCACTCCAGAAAGCTCCCTCCCCCCCACTGGCCACCAATATTGGAATTGGTGGAGAGGTGGAATATTGCCTTGCGGGACCAAATCTCCCGTGTGAGCATGGGACCCAATGGGTCCCACTTAGTCTTGTCTTAATCTAAATGAAGAAGGGTCTCAAACCGGAATGTTGCCCATTCCTACCCTCCAGGAATGCTTTCAGCATTTTGTGTCTACCTTAAACTAAATGGGCCTCTTCTTTGTCATAAGATATATAAAATACAACAAGATCTGGACATTTGTATGTGTTGTTTTGTTAAAATCTAGAGGGAGATTAATATTTTCCTTGCCTTCAATAATTTCTTGATAACATTTTTCCAAGACAGTTTCACAATCAATAATGCTAATGGATACATGGCCATTGGAAATTACTGCTGACTTTATCCATGTACACTTTACTGCATTTAACATTCATAATTTGACAGCCTTTTGCAAAGGATAAATCTAAATACCTTTTTTGATAATTTAGTAGACAAATCTGGTTGTCATAGATTGTGGAATATTTGCAAAGTTAAAAACAGCATGCCTGAATGCATTTATGCATTTAACACTAATTTCAATGAGCAGATCATAGTAGAACCAATATATATTGAAATAAAACAAGATTATAACCTATCCTTACATGCAAAATATACTGTACGTGCACAGCAGCAGTTGAATATATGTTTTGCATAATGCAAATTAAAATACTTGCCTTACTTATAAGGATCGTTCCTGTGAAAGCACTTAAAATCCAACTATAAAAATGTTGATTAAAGACAGTCCATCCAAACAACTATATCAGCAAGGAACTAACATTATCTGCATTTTGTCATTCTGCATCTCAGTTTATAGAGTACCCAATTCAAATAAAATGCGATCCTTACTATTCTGATAATGTATGACATTGGTCACTTGAGCGCTTAGTTCTGACTGCTGTGCACCTCAATAAGCCTTTTGAGACGATAATTGTGGCGTTCCAATTAAACAAAATTCTCAATTCTATTCGCAATGAACCACTGTCAGCAGGGTAATTGTATTCTCCCATCTCTACAGCACGTCAGTTATGCTCAGGTGCACAATTGGCCATCACGCTGAATGCAGAGCTAATTCCTTCTTCTTAGTGAACCCACTTCAAATGGGAATGAGTTCCAGTGTGTGAGCTCTCTGGCAAAGAGACTGAATAGCTAAAGGTATTCTCCAACAATTATTTAAAAATTGCTTTATGTGCGTACTTTACCTTAGCAAAACTTCCAAGGCATTTCACAGGAGATTCATCAATGACAATGAATCATTTGGTGTAGATGCTACTTCGAAAGAGACTTCCAGCATTCATGCATTCAGTGGAAGTCATTCCTGGATTTACTGGACCACTACGTCCAAGAATGACAAATTGTGTTGTCTATATGTTCCTGCTGGACATCACATAAAACAGCCTCCCTCCGATAATTAACTCCATCTAGATTTCACGCTGCCTCAGGAATACAAACAATATAATCAAGGACCACTCACATCCTGGTCTTTCCTGCTTCTCCCTTCTCTCATCAGACAGAAGACACAAAAGCATCAAAGTACAATACATCTGATTCAGGAACAACTTCTTTCCCACTATTATCCCCACTGAATGGACCTCTCATAAGCTAGGGGTATGGTCCCAATCTCCCAGACTACCTCATTGTGGCCCTTGCACGTTTTTTTAATTATCTAAGCTTATTCTGTAGCTGTAACACTAATGCTATATTTGCTGTAATGCTATAACGCTAATATTCGGGGAATTCCCAAGAATCTGTGGAGATATAGCATTTACCAAGCAGTCATTTAGAATCTTTTTCTCTGGCTACCTGGTATTCTCTTCCAGTGACACCACTTAGAAGAAAGTGTATTTTTCTTGAATCTGATATATTAAATACAAAAAATGTGGCATGCCCTTACAAAGGCTACTCGAGTGTAATCAAGGCCTTAGCACTAGGAATTTTGACTTGGGAGAGGATACTAATGTTACTTTGCTTGTTTTTTGAGTAAATGTGGAGGATTTTGTGGCGATAGTTGTGATGCTTTTTCATTATATTGAAATTTCTGTTGTATGTAGTTACAATTTCAAAAGCACAGCGTTCTATGTTGGATTTATGGTCTTGATTGTCAAATCCCCTTTCCTTTAATGGACCAAGAGCTGTTGACATACTGAAAATGATGGTGAATTTGATGTCTGCCATTACTAAGCTGTGACTCACAAGACATGGGATGAAGTCCACTTTATCCAGAGTCCCATTTGAACCTTTGATGTTGGAGGGGAAGTTTTAGTTTAGAGATGCAACGCAGTAACAGGCCCTTTCTGCCCACCGGGCCCGCGCCGACCAGCGATCCCCACACATTAACACTATCCTATACCCACCAGGGATAATTCTTACATTTACCAAGCCGTTTAACCTACATACCTGTACATCTTTGGAGTGTGGGAGGAAACCGAAGATCTCGGAGAAAACCCACGCAGGTCACGGGGAGAACGTACAAACTCCATACAGATAGCACCCGTAGTCAGGATCGAACCCGGGTCTCCAGCGCTGCAATCGGTGTAAGACATCAACTCTACCGCTGCAGCACCGTGTCGCCCAGTGTATTTTTGGTTGAGTGTAAGATTAACCCTTGTATTTAGTTGTGGAACATTTCTGCTCATCTAGTGGTGTGTGTTGGCCAAGTAATTTGACAATTTGGGGGATGGAAGGGTCAAGAGAAGTGATAATGAGTTAGAAGTGGAAAGTGGCACCACATTTTCGAACGTCCTTGTATACGGGCTGCACATGGATGAGAAATGGAGGAGGCAAAGACAACGGGGGTTGGAGTGAAAGAAAGGCAATTGTAGGTGTTTCTCCAGTTGTGACGATAGATAAGAATGTAATCTGACAATTGGGCCACACTCCACTGTGTGAGGATGGAGAGATGTGAGAGAAGGAGGATGTGGTCATCTATGTCGAAGGATTTGTGTCGCTTCCAGATGGACAAAGAGGGATTGACTCTGACTCAATTACATAGGATGTCATCGGTGACTTTGCAAGGACAGAAGGATGAAGGGTGTGGGAAGGAATTGCAGATGCTGGTTTAAACCGAAGATGGACAAAAAATGCTGGAATAACTCAGCGGGATGGGCAGCATCTCCGGAGAGAAGCAATGGGTGACGTTTCAGTCTGAAGAAGGGTCTCAACCCGAAATGTCACCCATTCCTTCTCTCCGGAGATTCTGCGTGTTCCACTGAGTTACTCCAGCATTTTATGTCTATCAGAAGGATGAAGGGATGAGTTTGTGGAGAGATTGCTGAGAGGAGATTTGAAAGTGGGATGTGAATTGACTGGACAGCTACGTTGATGAAAAACCTCTCTTCTGCAGTGTCCTTGAAACAGAAGCTTAGAGGAATGTCCAGAATCATCAAGTAGACTACCTGACTTCCTCATCAATCCCTCATCAACCACTTCAACACTTCCGGAGAATCATCTCCATTATTATTGTAAAGGTTGATCACATCAGGTTGTTAACATCTTGATTCATTTTTTAAATACTTGCCCCCCGCAAAGATAATTTCATTCAACATTTTGTAAATTCTCTTTTTCAAAAACTGTTCCAAATTAAATTATTGATTTAAACGGAGTCCTGTGGATTTGGACAGACAACTTTCCGACTCCTATTGTCAGAAGCAAAGTAACCACATCTGATTAAAAGCTCATTTCCTTCAAGAATGCTTTCAAATCTACTCTTTCCAAATAATTACTTTGCACTAATGTAATTAGTCAGGGCTTTGTCAGTCATATTCATGGGTTTTACTCAGTAGAAACAGCCACGTACATTCAGAATAGCACAGATTTTTTATATTGTTTGTAAGTGTTTACTTATTTACATTTTGCTTCAGAATGTTACAAGCAGTCAATTTCCCCCCACAGTATCCTTTACAGCTGCCCTCATTATTTTCCTATCCTCCTGAGGTGTACAGAAATTGAGAGAGCAATTTATCTGGCACATGCAAATGACACCACTTTCCTCTAGCTTTTAATGACTTTTGTTCTGCTCCAGATCTCAGGCAGAGCTATTTTTATAACATTACTGAATAGATCTCATTAACACATGGCGATCACATTAATAATGACCAGCGATACAAGAGGAGGCAAGCTCACAAATATCAATGGTCCCTACACAAAGTGGTTTCACAACTTTGAAATTACATAACTTTAAAGGATTAAAAATAATGGAAAAGAAAAATATAATTAAGATAGACACAAGATGCTGGAGTAACTCAGCGGGACAGGCAGCATCTCTGGAGAGAAAGAATGGGTAATGTTTTGGGTTGAGATCCTTCTTCAGAGTCAGGGGAGAGGGAGACATAGTCTGAAGAAGGGTCTCGACTCGAAGCATCACCCATTCCTTCTCTGAAACTGAGCTGGCACTAGTGTTTTTTTCCATCTGATAATTATTATAAGCTGCAACTTCATGCCCAATTCCAAAGGCTCATTGGTTGTTCTCATGAATAGCACATTAATAGGGCTGCCACAGTGGCACAGCCATACTCCTGCTGCTCCACCAGCAATGCAGGTTCGATCCTGATCTTGGGTACTTGGAGTTCTTCCTGTGACTGCATGTTTTCCACCAAGCACTCCTGTTTCCTCCCATATCCCTAAGATGGGCTGGTTGGCAGGTTCATTCGCCTCTGTAAATCATCCTTGGAGAATTTGGGTGTTAGAATGGCAGGAGAGGTAATGGGCTTGTGAAGAGAATGAATAGGGGAATGTGATGAATGGGAATATTATCAGTGTCAGGCTTGGAATCACTGGGTTGTATGGCTTCATTCCATGTTGCAAGAAAATACAAAATGTGAATGACTAGGTGGCCCTATGAATGAACAGTGACCCGGTTCACCAGTGCTGTCTGTGTGAAATTCATACATTCTCCATGTGACTATAGCTCCGACCGCCGGCCTGCAGCCTATAACATCCTGAATGTTATAGCAGCGGACTCCGCTAAGAAAGTGGCCGATTCGGGCACACCAAGCCACGGAGTGTATTCGACCGTCCCAACGTCAGAGTTTCGATCGTCCCGATGAGAGGGCCTGTTCATCTGGTCGTCCGTAGCTGCGACTATGGAGGGTTCATGGCCCCGACCACGGATGAACAAAGGAGGAGGACTGACTGAACTTTGTTGCCTTCCACCACAGTGAAGAATGCTGTGGTGGATGTTTATGTTAAATTCTATTGTGTATTGTGTGTTCTTTTTTCAATTGTATCGCATTTCACTGTACCTTAGTTGGTGCATGTGACAAATAAATTTGTGTTGTATTGTACTCTGGATTTCCTCCCACAAGTCAAAGAGATGCAAGTTGAACTACTATCTACCTCATTGGTGACCCTCGGACTATTTTTGATCGGACTTTACTGGCTTTACCTTGCACTGAATGTTATTCACTTATCATTCAATTGTATACTGTAAATGGCTCGATTGTAATCATGTATTGTTTTTCCGATGACAGGTTAGCACGGAACAAAAGCTTTTCACTATACCTCGGTACATGTGACAATAAACTAAACTGAACTGAAACTGAACAGAAGTTAGTTCTACAATGGACGTGTGTGTTCTGCAGTTCCTTCCTACACATTCGATACTCAGCAGGTTAGGCAGCTTCCAAAGAGATAGAGCTTACCAAACTGGTGGCTATTTATCAAATCGAAAAGGTAGCTTATTCGTCTTCTTCAGATGCTACAGTGTATGTGAGTGATAGAATATGGAGGAGCTTTGAAGAATATGGGGACAATAAAATAAGATTGGCAATAATGAATGCTTGATAGTGCAGACTTCATGGTCCAAAGTGCATCCACAGATTTGCTTCCCACATATAAAAACTGCTAATATTTAAAATGAATTAAAATAGCTGTATATCGACATATTTTGGCATAAAAGTTCAACACCAATAAAAAAGAAGCAAGGTTAGCAATATCAAGTGCATCAATATCAACAATGTCACTCCAATAGAATGTGAACTTGATATATTTATTCATCTTTGGACATTACATCAATTTTACAGCCCCTGGTGACATTTCAGAATGAAACATAGTGACAGACCAAATACAACCCAGGCGAATTGCAACAAGGGAAAATGATCATTCATCATTGCAAGCTGCTTTTTCTGACCCTTCGGATGCGCTACCTCAGTAACCAAAATTGTCAAATTAATTCCAAAATGTTACAAACGACACCAAAAATATATATATATTCTAGTTCGAGTCAGACAAACTTGTCTGCCTCCACCTTAATGAATAACCAAAGGATTTCAAGAGACTTCATATTAAATAAATCAGTAGCAAAGGAAAAGTCACTGTTCATGCTTCTTAATGTGAATTCAACCAAAAATTAAAGTAATGATTTATTAAATTGCACTTAGCCTTGTTTACATGGGGTGATACGATATATCTTGCAAAACCTAATACCCTCCTTTCCCTGAGAACTGTGATTTTCTTAAAAATAAATCTTCCTTATGCATCACAATCTTAAAAGAGAGGTTAATAAATTTTAGATAAATGTTTTTACTATGTTTTTATAAACAATATTATATTATGCAATAGAAATAGGGAAATGTTAAAACAAAATTATTCATCTGATTTGGAAGCTCTTTAAACTCATGAGGGGGGGGGGAGTAAATATAGTTGTGTTTTCAACTCAAACACAAACATTTGGAACAATTAACATTTGATTGTCACCAATAGATTCAATAATGAATTCAGCAGGTAAACTACCTTCTTCAAAGGGCGGTGAGAACTCTCACATGTGGAGAAGTTAAATTAATTAATATAAGATGCATTTAAAGTGAAGTTTGCGAAAGTATAAAGTGACGAGTATAGGCTGAGATGGTAAAATGTAATGTCTGAAGAAGGGTCCCAACCCGAAACATCACCTATCCACAATCTCTAGAGATGCTGCCTAACCCACTGAGTTGAGTGGGAGATTGCAACCTTCATGTGGTCCACCCTGTTTCAACAAATGCAATCAACCTGGCGGCAACAAACAGAAGATCAAACAGAACAAATTGTTTTACAACTTTGTGCTGTGCACGCCATATGCAAGAAGAAGAAGAAGAAGACCCACAAGAAGAAGAAATACTCCAGCATTTGTGTGTCGCTTTGGTAAAATGTAATGTTGCACAAATAATGCCAAAGATCCATTGGAGTAAATCATTAATTTCTGAGCTGCATGATTCTGTCTTTCTAATTTATTTTTATCACGATAACCTATGAATATGTAATTACTGAACTAATTTTACAATTGGCCATTTTTTCAATTTAATTCCTCAAATTAATAAAGACAATTCTTGGAAACAAAATTTGAATGAGAAGGATAACTCATTAACCTGAACTTGGTTCGTTACCAAGATTAAAAATGCTGAGGATGGACACAAAATGCTAGAGTAACTCAATGAGTCAGGCAGCATCTCCGGAGAAAAGGAATGCTTTGGGTGGAGACCCTTCTTCCCTTCTTCAGACCTAGATTGCTCCTGACCTGTCCAGGTGCAAAATTAGAAAGCAAATTTTGTTCATTTTTTCATTTCTAATTTCTTGAACTTAAAAAAATCAATTTCAGTATGTCTTTATAAATATATCTGTGCACCATTTGCAGAACCCACAGGGTGATCTGTGTTTTGCAGAATTATTTTCAGGTATTTGGTAGCATTATGCTACAAGCCTGCAAGAAAAATGTTCCCAATGTTGGGGGATTCCAGAACCAGTGGTCACAGTTTGAGAATAAGGGGTAGGCCATTTAGGACTGAGATGAGGAGAAACTTTTTCACCCAGAGAGTTGTGAATCTGTGGAATTCTCTGCCATAGAAACCAATTCACTAGATATTTTCAAGAGAGAGTTATATTTAGCTCCTAGGGCTAAAGGAATCAAGGGATATGGGAAAAACGCAGGAACGGGGTAACTGATTTTAGATGATCAGCCACGATTATATTGAATGGCGGTGCTGGCTCAAAAGGCCGAATGGCCTACTCCTGCACCTATTTATTATGTTTCTATGTTTCAAGCCACATGCAGTACAAACAATATAACCATGTAAAACACATCATGACATTATGCTCGAAATGCAACACTGCACAGTGTGTTATTTCAAGCACTTATGTTTATAGCACTTAGTTCCAATGATTCCAATGAGTTCTAGATGATGCCAAGTTGACGCACAATTTTTACTATCTACAGAGCACAACAGGTGTGATAAAATATCCCCTACTTGCCTGGAGGGGTATGTTAGAGTCTGTTTTTGTTACACCTCTAAATTGAGAGACTCTCAGCTATGTGTCAATTCTTCCATTTAGAGATGTTGAAACTTGGACGAGCTTGAATAAGTGTGAACATCAGAGTTTATGCAAGCGATGCGGAGAACAGAGAGTGGGAGGAAGGCAACGGGTGGTGGAATTAGGTACTGAAGCTGATTAATAAACATGCTATGGGGATCTCTGCCAGTGAGGTTCTGATAAAAGCACATTGATCTGAAATGTTAACTCAATTTTCCCCTCCTTCTGCTGCCTAACCTGCTGAGCCCTTGCTCACCTAGACCACCCCCTCCCCGATACTTCTCCCTGGAATTGCAGGAGATGTAACTCCTGGCGCTATACCTCCTCCCTCACATCCTTCCAGGGGCCTCAGTATTTCCTGGTGAGACAGATGTTCACGTGCACCTCCTCTAACTAACTACTAATCTACTACATTCATACGACAACCGTTTCACTGAAAAATTGTGCTTGACCCTCCAAGGGCTCTAGCTTGAAGGATCATCTGGTTGCTAACCATTTTAACTCACCAACCCATTCCCATACTCACCTTTATTCCTGGGTCTCCTTCCTCGCCAGAGTAGTGGATGACACAATCAACCTAGGCCTGCACTTCATCCTCCAACACAAAGACTGCCAGAAAACCTATGCAAGGATTTTGTTTGTGGATTTTATCTCTGAAAGCAACACCATTGTGCCAGAGCTACTACACTCCAAACTCTCCAAGTTGACTGTGCCTGAACCCCTCTGTCAGTGGATCACCAACTTCCTGACAGACAGGAAGCAGCATGTGAGGCTGGAAAAGTACATCTCAGACACGCTGACCCTCAGCATAGGAGCACCGCAAGGCTGCATACTCTCCCCTCTCCTTTACTCTCTCTACACCAATGATTGCACCTCCACAGACTCCTCTGTCAAGCTTCTCAAGTTTGCGGATGACACAACCCGGTTTAGACTGATCCAGGATGGGGAGGAATCTGCCTACAGACAGGAAGTGACATAGCTTTCACCCTGGTGCCTTCGTAACAACCTGGAGCTCAATACTCTTAAGACAGTGGGATTGATAGTAGACTTTAGGAGAGCTCCCCCTCCCCTCCCCCCTCTCACCATCAACAACACCACAGTCACATCTGTGGAGTCTTATAAGTTCCTTGGAACCATCATCTCCAAGGACCTTAAATGGGGGACCAACAGTGGCGGACTAGGTCTAAAAATATTGGTTGCCAGGAGACAAAGGGACCCACTTCATCAGGGGCCCACTTGATATATGGGGCCCACTTCATCAGGGGCCGACTTGCCATCGGGGAAGCTGACACCCTGGCCAGTCCGCCACTGGGGACCACCATCGACTCCACAGTCAAAAAGACCCAACAGAGGATGTACTTCCTGCGGCAGCTGAGGAAACACAATCTGCCACAGGCAATCTGAAGAAGGGTTTCGGCCCGAAACGTCGCCTATTTCCTTCGCTCCATAGATGCTGCTGCACCCGCTGAGTTTCCCCAGCAATTGTGTGTACCTGCCACAGGCAATGATGGTCCAATTCTATACTGCCATCATAGAGTCTGTCCACACCTTCTCCATCATGGTCTGGTTTGATTCAGCTATCAAGCACGACATCTGGAGATTACAGCGAATTGTTCGATCAGCTGAGAAGGTTGTTGACAGCAAACTTTCCCCCATTGCCGAACTGTACACTGCAAGGGCCAGGAAGCGAGCGGGTAAGATCATCTCTGACCTCTCTCACCCCGGCCACAAAGTCTTTGAAGCATTTCCCTCTGGAAGGCGACTCCGGACTGTCAAAGCAGGCACAGCCAGACATAAAAACAGCTTTTTTTCCATGAGGGGTAGCTCTACACAATAACCGAAAGTCTGTAGCCTCCTTTAGCTCTGGTATTTTATTTCATTCACTTGTTTAAACTATAATGTTTTGTTCTTAGTGTTTTAGTATTTTATGTTTTCATCTTAATTGTTTACTCTATGTCGTGTTGTTACTTGCGAGCAGAGCACCAAGGCAAATTCATTGTATGTGTACATACTTGACCAATAAACATTCATTCATTAAAGCCACACACAAACTGGAGGAACAGCACCTCATATACCACTTGGGTAGCTTTCAACCAAATGGTATGAGCATAGAAATCTCCAATTTTAGGTAACTAAACTACAAACGACATCCCTCCCCATTTTTTTATTCTTTAGAATTTGACAGAATTATTTTCAGGTATTTGATGGCATTATGCTACATGCCTGCAGGAAACATGTTCCCGATGTTGGGGTAGTCCAGAACCAGGGCTCACAGTTTAAGAATAAGGGGTAGGCCATTTAGGACTGAGTTGAGGAAAAACCTTTTCACCCAGATAGTTGTGAATCTATGGAATTCTCTGCCACAGAAGCCAATTTGCTAGATATTTTCAAGAGAGAGTTATATTTAGCTCTTAGGAACCAAGGGATATGGTGAAAAAGCAGGAACTGAGTACTGATTTTAGATGATCAGCCATCATCATATTGAATGGCAGTGCTGGCTCGAAGGGCCAAATGGCCTAATCATCCTACACCTATTTTTTTATGTTTATATGTGCTATTCCTCTATAGCAGATCACATCAAATCCTGGAGTTGGGAACTCTGAGCATATTCCTGAGCATATGACTTAAAGAGGTGTCTATAATGTGATCCCAGATCTTAGCTGGAGTGAAAGGGATGGATTATTCGAACATAGAAGACTCCCTCAAACAAGGCAGATGGAAATCAAACACCTACAGAGGCCCAGCTTGATTTGCTTGCGTCTACAAGGATGTATGTTGCATGTGTTAAAAAGAACAAGAGGTACTCAATTGTTCATGTTTCAGTAATGTATTTTGAACAACAAGCTTGAAGCTAAACTCAAAAGAATCATTCAATTACGACTAAACGTGTCTTAAACATGTCTTCCAGGATGCAGCTTCAATAACACTCAACACCAATTAATGGCAATGTTATCCATCTGATTGATGTCCATCTACCATCCTAAACATAAATTCTCTCCGGACCAGTGCATCACAGTTCCATTGTGTGCCAACTGCAAGATATATTCAATGACGGTATGGAAAATCAAATTCCTTGAATGTTTTTACATACTTGGCTAATAAATTAATTACAATACAATACAATACAATATACTGCAGAACCTCACTAAAGCTTATTTGACAACAACGTACAAACCTGCAACCTCTACTGCTTAGAAAGAAAGGGAAAGCAAGTAAGAAAGATGAGAGGGGACCTAATTGAAATTTACCAAATAGTGAAAGACCTGGAGAGAGTGAATGTGGAGAGAATGTTTCCACTAGTGGGAGAGTCTAGGACCAGAGGACATAGCCTCAGAATAAAAGGACGTATCTTTAGAAAGGAGACGAGGAGGAATTTCTTTAGTCAGAGGGTGGTGAATCTGTACAATTCATTGCCACAGGCAGCTGTGGAGGTCAAGTCAATGAATATTTTTAAGGTGGAGGTTGACAGATTCTTGATTAGTAATGGTGTCAGGGGTTATGGGGAGAAGGCAGGAGAATAGGGTTGAGAGGGAAAGATAGATCAGCCATGATTAAATGGCAGAGTAGACTTGGTGGGCCAAAGGACCTAACTCTGCTCCTAGAAATTATGTACTTATGACCTTATGTAAGAACATCATCAGCTGCAAGCCCTTCTTTGAGTTACATTTAAGCATGTCTTGGAAATATTTTGCTGTTCATTGTAGTGGGTTAGAAATTTCAAATACCATATCTATCCTGAGTGGGAGTGCCTTAACACACCAATTGCATCAGTTTAAGGAGACAGCGCACCATTCTTTTCTCAAGTGCAAATAAAGTAGTCATAAAATTCATGTTCTCACCCCAATTAGTCATCAGAAACCACTCGTGGAGACAGTTTCATTTTATTGCAGCCACTACTAGAATGAGCTGCAATAATAAAAAAGACAATTTTCATCACATCCCGCCACCCCATCAGACAGCTTACAATGTAATAGGTGTGAGCATGTTGGATGACCTACATTTTTCAAAGAAAATCCAATAATTGACTCTTTTGTTAGCAGTTGGAAGCATTTTCTCATAACAGGTTTGTTTTCTATAACTGTAAAGGCTCTGTTTCTCCTCGCTGAGAAAATAGTATTCGTAAAGTATTTATTCTAAAGTAAGCTCGGTTACGCAGCCTCATTGCTCTATAAAATCTATACGTGCAGGTGCAAAATAAGCAGGTTGTATGAAGTCATATCTTACTCTGGATTCAATGTAAACCCAAAAACATCAGTACCAATGGAGTGAGTGAGGATACCACAGGCCAGGGTGGGTGTGTAGAAGGGTCTTAAGCCGAAACGTCACCTATTCACTGGATGTTTTCAAGAGAGAGTTCGATATGGCTCTTAGAGCTAACTGAATCAAGGGATATGGGGAGAAAGCAAGAACGATATACTGATTTTAGATGACCAGCCATGATCATATTGAATGGCAGTGCTGGCTCGAAGGGCCAAATGGCCTACTACTGCACCTAATTTCTATGTTTTTATATGTCTATGCTTCTATTCTTCACCAGAGATGCTGCCTGACCTGCTGAGTTACTCCAGCACCACAGGCCAGAGTGTGTCTGTTTTAGAAGCTGAGTCCAGGTTGGCTTCTGGTTCTCTTCAAGTTCATATTCAAAGCAGTAATAAAGAAGTTGCTGCCTACACCATACCTCCACAGTTCCTTCAGCAATACCACATTAGAGCTACGGAAGCTGCACCTTGGCATGCTGTTAATTCGATACATCAACATGCATTGCCAGCAGTAAAACCTAACATGCAGCTCCTGTCTTTCCTCCTCCACCAGACATCACCTAGCATAATAGGACTGCCTTTTGAATGCAGAAGCTTGAGTGGAGAGTTGGCTGATGCTTGTTCAAACAGGACCGCTGGAGCATGCAATAAGCCCTGGAGATTTTGATTTTACTATTCACGCATGTTTTTGTTCATTCTTTCCCCTGATCAAATACCAGGTTCAATTTTGTGAATGTTCTGGCACAGTAATGGTCATCGCTGGATGCAGATTGTATCCCTGTTGTTATGTAGATATCAGCCAAAGGAAAGCATATGGGATGGCAACTCCACTCTCCACACCAGAGGATTGATAGGAAGTATTGCCAATTACATAAAGCAGGCAATAATGGAAGGAAAGGCAGAGGGTATAGGTTTAATGTGAGAGGAAGGGGGTTTAAAGGGATAGATTTGAGAAACTTTCGCACAGGGTGGAAATGTTCAAGACGAGGGGTCATTGCAGTAAGGTGAGAGGGGAAAAGCTTAACAGAGATGTGAACCTCTGCCTCACCCGAAAAGACTGTCAGGGCCCATGTACGGAGTCAAGGGAGGAGGTATAGGGACAGGTGTTGCATCTCCTGTCATTGCAGAGGAATATACGCGGGGAGGGGATGGTTTGGGTGGGAAGGGAGTGGCAGAGGGAACGGTCACTGCGGAAAGGGGAAAGGGGTGGAGATGGGAAGATGTGGCTGGTGATGGGATCCTGTTGGAGGTGGCAAAAATGTCGGAGGATAATGTGCTGTACGTGATGGCTGATTGAGTGAAAGGTGAGGACTGGGGAGGACCAGGTGAGGCAGAGGTTCGCTTGCGCCTCATCCAACCTATCTACTGTATCCAGGTGTGGACTACTATATATTGGTGAGACCAAGAGCCGGCTCAGCAATCGTTTCGCTGAATACGTCTGCTCAGTCCACCTAAACCTACCAGATCTCCTGGTTGCTCAACACTTTAACTCTCCCTCCCATTGCCATACTAACCTTTCTGTCCTGGACCAGTCAGAGTGAGGCCCAGTGCAAATTTGAAGAACAGCACCTCATATTTTGCTTGGGCAGCTGCACCCAGCAATATGAATATTGACTTCTCAAACTTCAAATAACCCTTGCTTTCATTCTCTCTCCATCCCTCCCACTTCCCACTTCTCTGACCAGCCTGACTGTCCCCCTGATTAAATGTTATCTCTGTATGCTTCGTTGTCACCTTCTCCTACAATGATCTATTCTACATTTTCCTTGACCTTCATCCATTTGATGTCTCAAATCTTACTCTTCCTTATCTCTGTATCTCCCTCTCCCCTAACTCTCAATCTGAAGAAGGGTATCAACCAGAAATGTCACCCATTTCATCTATCCAGAGAAGTTGCCCGAGTTAGTTTTACCTAACCTATTGTGCACTGTGCAGAATCTCCACAGATAATGTCTGATTTGCTGATTAATTCCAGTTATCCCTGCAACTGGGCCAATATTTATTTCTCACTTGATTTTACTAAGACAGGTGACCTGGTCATAATCACATTGCTGTTTCTGCACGATCATTGAGCCATGGAGCCATAGAGCCACATGACATGGAAATAGGCCCTTCAGCCCAACTCTTCTGTGTTGACCAAGATAGCCCATCAAACTAGTCCTATTTGCCTGCGTTTGGCCCATACCCCTCTAAACCTGTCCAAGTGTCCCTTAAACGTTGTTATTGTACTTGCCTCAACAATCTCATCTGGCAACCTGTTCCATATACTCACCCTCTGTGGTCATGTGCTCCCACTAACTGCCAGTGACCTTACTTCAAAATGTATTTATTGCTTGGGAATTGCTTTGTAGTTACAATATAATTGCAAATGTTTTTTTTTTGTTGAATTCTTATTATCAGCTCCGTCCATGCAATATACTTCAAATCAGTAATATAAAAGCAGTGAAACCTGAATTAATGCATCCACTTTTTCTTCATGGATGCTCAGTAAATAAATACACCAACAAGTATAGCGATGGCTACATGGAACTCCACAAATCTCCACTATTTTTAATTATATTGTCTTAAGTGGAAATGTCCGCATGTTGATACTCATCAAGATGATGGTTGGACTGACTCGATTTTGTTTTTGGATCACAGAAGAATTGACCTTCCAATATGTGGCAAACACATTTACATGTTAAGGATGACTACTTGGATGATAAAATGTCCAGCAACTGATAGCTCTAATCTCAATAATAAACCTCTACTCCAATAAATGTGAAGAGCTATTTGGAAAATAATATATATATGTTTGCATTGTGTCTCATCATTCTCTTTTTCCTACAAGGAATGTTTTGTTGCAACATCTGTATCCAAGGGAGACATCATGAAAACAAAATAGTTATAAAAAGAAACCTTCTATTCTTTTGGTTCTTCTTTTGTCAACAGATAGTTTACCTTATGATAGCATCGGAAATATGCAGCTCGCTCATCTGAAAACTTCTCCAGTCGTTTAGGACCTTTGCTAGATGCCTTCTTTAGCACAAGCCAGCATCTCTGGTATATCTACAATGTATAAAAGTAAAAACAAAACACATCAAATGTTTCTATTTTGGTTTGTGATAATGCTGTCCCCCAAGAGAAAACAAAAATGCACACATAGCCGCATCAAATTAAATGTGGTACAGGGTTGCAGTAAACTTATGTCTATTATTGGATGTGCTACAAATGGAAATATAGAGGATCTGTAAACCAGGTAGCCTGACATTAGTAGTAGAAAAAGTACTGAAATATAACGTTGAACATGAATTAATCGGGCACTGAGAAATAGCCTCAGATTGAAAGGACGTACCTCTAGAAAGGGGTTGAGGAGCAATTTATTTAGTCAGAGGGCGGTGAATCTGTGGAATTCATTGCCACAGATGGGTTTTAAAGTGCAGATGGACAGATTCTTGATTAGTAAGGGTGTCAGGGGTTATGAGGAGCAGGCAGGAGAATAGAGTTGAGAGGGAAAGAAAGATCAGTCATGGTTGAGTGGCGGAGTATACTTGATGGGCCGAATGGCCTAATTCTGTTCAGATAACATAAACCCATGAACTTATAAAATAATAATAGAATTGATAGAGACAATGTGGATTTATAAATGGGAAATCCTGTTAGACAAAGCAGAACAGACAAGGGTAAACTAATAATTTTGGTGTACTTGATATACTTGGAGTTGCTGGAGTCCTTGATAAGGTCTATGCAAAAGATAAATAACAAAATTAAGGCTTTGAGTAATACACTGGTGCAGACTGAGGAATGATGATCAGGTCAAAAATAGAATTAAGCAGATTATTTTCAAATTGGAAGACTGTGACCAGTGTGTTACTGCAGATACTGGTGATGGGGCCTCAGTCATTCACAACCTACATTAAAGTCTGCATATGCTGCAATACAGGATAGCACTATGCAATGTGTGGAGGATGCAGGTAATTTCATGAGGACATAGACAAGCAAATCAAATGGAGAAGATGTAGCACATGGCCATTCAAAATAGAAAGCATTTTTTAAATAGTGAGAGTCATAGGGTCACACCGCACGGCACCAGTTCATACAGCCCAACCTAACCATGTCTCATCTAAGCCAGTCACATTTGCCCATGTTTGGTCCATATAGACAATAGACAATAGTGCAGGTGTAGGCCATTCAGCCCATCAAGCCAGCACTGCCATTCAATATAATCATAGCTGATCATCCACAATCAGTATCCCATTCCTGCCTTCTCGCCATATCCCCTGGCTCCGCTATCTTTGAGAGCTCTATCTAACTATCCCCTAACTCTTTACTATCCATGCATCTCTCCAAATGATTTCATGGTTATTATTGTTCGTGCCTCGGCTATTTCTTCTGGCAGCTTGTTCCATACACCCACCACTGTCTGTATGAAAAAGTTGACCCTCATATTCCTATTAAACCCTTCCCCTCTCACCTTAAATCTATGCCCTCTAGTTCTTGATCCTTGGAAAAAGACTGTGTGTTCACCCTATATATTCTCCTCATGACTTTACATACCTTTATTAGATCACCCCTCAGCTCCTGTGCTCCAAGGAATAAAGTCCTAGCCTTCCCAACCTCTCTGGGGAGTCCTGGCAAAATTCTCATGAATTTACATCCCTTCTGGCTGAATAGCATAATTTCTATAGCAGGGTGACTAAAACTGAACATAATACTTCAAGTGCAGCTTCATTAACATCTTGAGCAACTGAAGTTGTACATAACGTCCTAACTTCTATAATCAATTCCCTGACTGAATGAAGGCCAATGCGCCTTCTTTAACACCCTATTTTATAGTGACACCTCTTTCAGGGAACGATTTATTTTTATTCCTAGATCCCTCTGCTGGACAACACTCTCCTGGGCCCAACCGTTTACTGAGAGATTGAAATGTGTTTGTATTCTGAGGGGATACGTGCACAGGAATCACCAAAAATTAACATGCAAGTAGGATGGGAATTCCAGAGCAGTGTTCAAAGCTATTCAGTGGCCATTCAGGACATAGATGAAATCATTTGTGTTTTTCAAACACGGCACAGTGAGTCTTCATAATTTTCCACTAAAGAGGGCGGTGGAGGCTCAGTCTCTGAATGCACTGAAAGATCGATAGGCTTTTAGCTATTAGGAAATTGGGATATAGGGACACAAGGAAGGAAGCACTGAGGTATCAGACCAGTAATGATTTTATTGAATAATGAAGCAGTCTCAAGGAGCCAAAAGACTTATTTCTACTTCAATTTCTTATGAACTGGTCCTTTCAATTATCTGGTTCAGATTCCTCTCTGAATTATTTATTCATTTGATGTTTGTTGAAAACCTGCTGAATGAAAATTTGCTGTCACATTCACCAACTAGTAACATTCACTGTATTTTTAAAAAAAATACAGTGTTGGAGTAAGTCAGTGGGTCAGGCAGCATCCCTGGAGAATATGGATGGGTGATGTTTCGGGTCAGGTCTCTTCTTCACAATCAAGTTCTTCAGAGATGCTGCCTAATGTTATTCCAGCATTTTGTGTCTTTCTTTGTAAATCACCATCTGCAGTTCATTGTATTCCCAAAGGTAATTCACAGATTGTAAAGAAGTTTAGAATATCCCAAGAATATCATAAAAGGCATGTTTAGATATCCAGCGATTTTCAACCTCTCACCATTTAATACTTTCATATGATTCCCATGAAATCAGACATTCCTCGACTTACACAATAGGCAATTTATGTAAACTCGCACTTAGTTAAATAATTATGTATTCAATCCCTAGTGCAATCAAGGCAGTTTGTAATTTTCACAACACGGCCCAATCATTCAAATTTACATCGGAAACATGGGGCCTGTAGAAAGTGCCCCAATGGCAAGACAGGACTCAAGCTGGTAATGGTGGTGGTACTTCCCAGAAAGCCACACGTCACAGAAAATGCCCTGAATGCAACCAGACACCACTGAGACAGTTAATTCCCTCAGTGAGTTCTTTCGGGCAGGGAAACGGGGATGGTGATTCTGATTTGCGTAATGTCTCACCAACGTACAGGTTCACAGAACATAGCCCTTACGTAGGTCAGGGAGTGCCTGTACAATAATGCAATTGTTCATTTAGAAAATTCAGTTTTATTTTCTCTCCTTTATGAATGAAGTGCACAAGTGTAACTTGTATGTGTCAGGGATTGCTACCATGCGTGTGAAAGAGCAAATTTATTTGGATGAGTTGGAGAGAATAGAAAATACTTTTCTAATTCCCCGATGCTGAAGCTGGGGAGGGGAGGGAAGGGGAAGGGTGAGGTTTATTTTCCCTTCATTTTGGGGAATAATAAAGATTCTAACGCTCAACATTTTCAACGTTCATAATAAAGGAGTAAAGAATAAAAAACATAAGCACACTGTTACCTATGGCTGGTAATCGCCACCATGGACCACTTCTCCAATAAAAGTCTCCACTCAATAAAAGTCAATTTGCAGCAAATCATGTTCATTGCTTTTGTCTCCTGCATAATGCTCAGCCATCCTCCCTGCTTGAACTATGCTTTTATGACTTTCATTACCAGAGACAATGGTCCAGACAAAATATCTGCGATAACCTTTAAGGTTTTCACTATAATGGCAATGGACACATTTTACTGTGTGGATGAACTGGAGGAGTCAAGAGTCAAGTCAAGTCAAGAGTGTTTTATTGTCATATGTCCCGGATGGGACAATGAAATTCTTACTTGCTGCAGCACAACAGAATATGTGGATATGTAAACAATTTACATAATGGGGAAGAGAAAAAAAAAGAAAAGTTCAATAAATAACAAATAAAGTGCAATAATAATATATTCTTTTGCAGTTCAGAGCTCAGAGCTTATTCGTTGCTGTGTTTAATAGCCTGATGGCTGTAGGGAAGAAGCTGTTCCTGAACATGGACGTCACAGTTTTTCAGGCTCCTGTACCTTCTTCCTGATGGCAATTGTGAAATAAGTGTGTGGCCAGGATGGTGTGGGTCCTTGATGATTTTGGCTGACTTTTTGAGGCAGAGGCTACGATAGATACCTTCAATCGTGGGGAGTTCAAAGCCGGTGATTGATTGGGCAGTGGTCACAAATTTTTGTAGTCTTATTCACTCCTGGAAGTTCAAGTTGCCGAACCAGGCCACGATGCAACAGGTCAGAATGCTCTCTACCATGCACCTGTAGAGGTAATCTTCTCAGGAAGTAGTCTCACTGATGTGCCTTCTTTATAATTGCATCGGTGTGCCGGGTCCAGGCAAGATCTTCAGAATTAAGCACACCCAGGAATTTGAAGTTATTGACCCTCTCCACCATCGTCCCATTGATGTGAACACGATTGTGGGTCCTCATCCTTCCCCTACCAAAGTCCACAATCAGTTCCTTGGTCTTACCGATGTTGAGAGCCAGGTTGTTGTGCTGGCACCACTTGGTCAGTTGGTCGATCTCACTTCTATACACTGACTCGTCCCCATCTGTGATTCGTCCAACAACAGTGGTGTAATCGGCGAACTTGATGATGGAGTTTGCATTATGTGCGGCTACGCAGTCATGGGTATAGTAAAGCAGGGGGCTGAGCACGCAGCCTTGAGGTGCTCCCGTACTAATTGTTACTGAGGATGAAATGTTTCCGCCAATTCAAACAGACTGTGGTCTGTGGATGAGGAAGTCGAGGATCCAATTGCAGAGGGATCTAACAGCCTTTCACGTTCAACATTAACTCTTAAACTTAGAAATCTTAATCACCCTATCTGCAGAATGGCAACTTTAAGACTTATCCACTGTCCCAGATTGGTACCATGTGTAAACATCTCTTAAAAAAAAGTGATGTTACATTGTGAGCTTCGAAATATGCAGTGTTTCTGTTTAGCTGCCCACATTTATTAATATTCATACGTACATTTGAAGATCCAAACCTGATATTATAATCTCTTCTGTCTAGTATGTTTAACATTTAAAGAAATTGAGATATATCCTTTTTAAATTATTATTGTAATTATTTTTAAAGTGCTGCTGATATTCAGGGGTAACCTTACATTATTAGTATTTATATACCATGATCTGACTGTATTACAATACAAAGTATCTTTGTATACATTTTAGGAACAGAGATCACAACTCCATAAGTTTTCTTGCACCTTTTGCTTGCTCCACTGCGAAATCTCCTCGAGGTATGCCTACTTCGACGTTCTCCTCCCCTCTCCGACGAGTTCTACAACACCCTGTCTCGCTGCTTCGCCTTTCTGATTCCTCCTGCTCTCCAGCTATCTCTAGTTTCCCTTTCCCCTGTGTCTCAGTCTGAAGAAGGGTCTCAACACAAAACATCACCCATTCCTTCTCTCCAGAGTTGCTGCCTGTGCCACTGAATTACTCCAGCATTTTGTGTCTATCTTCAGTATAAACCAGCATCTGCAGTTCCTTCCTACACATATCCACAAGTTTTAAGTTAGTTAAGATTAAAGACAAAATTGGACCTTGGGGGAAGATACTAAACTGGGATGAGATAGATAACTGAATTATTAGGCAGGATCTAGGGAGAGTAAATTGGGAGCAGTTGCTAATGGGATAAGTCCAGATAGTGCATGTAGGAGTCATTTAAAGGCCAGCTGATCAGAGTTCAGGACCCGCATGTCCCAGTAAAGAGGAAGGATTATGATGCAAAGAAACGAGGAAAGAGGAAGGATTAGGATGCCAATGAAAAGAAACCTTGGATCGCCAAAGAGGTTACAAATTTGATCAAAAAGAAAATGGAAGCACATATGAGGTTTAGAAAGATGAAATCAGACAGGGTCTTGGAGGAATATAAAGCAAGCAGGAAAGAACTCAGTGGAAAATTAGTAGGGCCAAAAGGGGCCATAAAATGTCACTGGCGAGAAGAACGAATGAAAATCCCCATGTTTTTAATATGTCGACGATAAACAAGACCTGCCAAGGGTGGTGGTAGAGTCAGGATAAGGGGCATTTAAGAGAATTTTAGATAAGTACAATAATATGAATGGAAGGGAGGGATGTGGATCATGTTGCAGGCAAACGAGATTTGTTTACTTGGTAACATGTTCAGCACAGATATTGTGGACTGAAGGGACTGTTTCTGTTTTATGTACTGAATCCACTATTTATACATTGTTGAATCATGAAGCTTGAGCCTTTTTAATGCCATTCTGTAAATCTTTCTTGTAATTTCATTTCATAGATCACCTTACTCCAGGCATTTTACTCGATGTTTAATCTAACCTCTACAGTCTTTTAGCAGCCACATGATTCAAAAATCAATTATTTTTCTCATTGTTCCCTGATTATAATTAAGCAGTCTATGTTCTTCTATGTATTAATGGAACTTTCAAAGACACTTTAATGGATGTTTCGAAGACACTGGTAATTACCAGTGTTGGTGAACCATGCAATAAGTTTTCAACTTTAGTGAATGAAAGTTTGAAGTATACCTGACGTTTTCACGAGGCCTTTGTTTTGTGAAATGCAGCACAAGGAGCATTAACCAAACTCATCCTGTCTGTTTAAGAAAGAACTGCAGATGCTGGTTTATATCAAACCTAGACACAAAATGCTGGAGTAGCTTAGCGGGCCTGGCAGCTTCTTTGGAGAAAAGGATTAGGTGACGTAACTGGTCGAGACACTTCTTCAAACCAGAGACCCTGTCTGTTCTCTGGCTCTCTTGCTGTTCGATTTCTGAGTTACTATTGTTCAGCAAATCACCCAATTATCATTTGCAATGATGAGAGCAAGACTTTTAATAATTCTGTCGTAAACTAACAGCCATTCACACTTATTATACCCACAGACACATGATCTAATCAAATTCTTTACAGGCTGAACTGACCTCTCACTAAATAATTCGGAGTTTGTGTATGACAGAAATTCCATTCTGGTACAAATTGTCTGCATTCGATATTTGCAGAAAGTGTTATATACTATGCAACCTTTTGATAAATTGAACATTGATTAAAACTTGAAGCAGGAACTTGGTATGAGTTTGCTACTAAACCAGACACCCTCCCAATGCTTTAATTAATGTGAAATTTGCACAAAACTTCAAAAGTTTAAGCCTGCATTATAACTAACATAAGCAATTTGACATCAATGTCTATATTTACACTGGGCACCACGCATATTTTTTTAATGCTAACACAATGGTTAGTGATTCCATCTTAATTCACATCAACTTCTTGTTTATGGAGAAACAAGGAACTGCAGATGCTGGCTTACAAAAGAAGACACAAACTGCTGGAGTAGCTCAGCGGGCCAGGCAGCATCTTGTTGCCCGACCTGCGGGGCTAATCCAGCACTTTGTGTCTTCATGTTTATGGAAAATCTTTGGTCACTAGACTGATGCATGTTTTGGTAGAATCTTTTAAGTTTTGATCTCCCTTCTAACATGTTGCGGATGATGTCTAGAGAGCAAACTTATTTCAATGAGATCATTTCGATGCACATGTTTTTGATAACAAAATAAGCAAAATTACCTAATATCACTGACCTAAACTGATAAGCAAAGAGGATATAAGAACATACTGTAATGTAAGCAGATACAAGGCACATATTCACTCATACCTCTTCACCATTCATCAGGATCACAGCAGATCTTCAATTTCAAGTCCTAATCTATCCCGGTGGTTTTGGACACCATGACATACTTTGTCTGTGCATTATTTAAATTGGAATGGAAATTGTAAGAAGACAATGACATTGTAGATGTAGAAAAATGGAGTGCTCATAGCATTTATCAAAATGGACTACTGCCTAAACTTTTATTTCAGTATTGAGTTTAGGAAATGGAAATTAGATTAAAATCAGACTTGAGGTGAGGAAATAATGAATAAAAAATAAAAGGAATGCCCTGCAATGGCAATGGAAGCGAAATGATAATGCAATCAGCTGTTTGGCCAGCCCTGTGCTTGAAACTGCAATGGCAATGGAAGCAAAATGAAAATGCAATCAGCTGTTTGGCCTGCCCTGTGCTTGAAACTGCAATGGCAATGGAAGCGAAATGATAATGCAATCAGCTGTTTGGCCTGCCCAGTGCTTGAAACTGCAATGGCAACGGAGGCAAAATGAAAATGGAATCAGCTGTTTGGCCTGCCCTGTGCTTGAAACGGCAATGCCAATGGAAGCGAAATTAAAATGCAATCAGCTGTTTAGCCTGCCCTGTGCTTGAAACTTCAATGGCAATGGAAGCGGAATGAAAATGCAATCAGCTGTTTAGCCTGCCCTGTGCGTGAAACTTCAATGGCAATGGAAGCAAAATGAAAATGCAATCAGTGTTTGGTCTGCCCTGTGCTTGAAATTAAAATGGAAATGAAATGAAATTAGTTGTTTGTACTGCCTGAATCCACTCATTTCGGTCCACAAGGCCCCCATTAGCTAGAAACCAGTCACGTTTGCTCAAAATGCCTGTATTAGCCCAGGAGGAGCACTTTGGCCCAAAAGGCCCGTGCCAGGCCAGGGAAAGTCCAGAAAAAGTGCATTTCACTGAGATTTCACTCAGATTTTTTTTTTAAAGAGCCCCTTTGGCTCATCAGGCCTGTACTAGCCCAGGAGGAGTCCCTTCAACCCATCAGTAAGTATTCCCCCTGCAAGTATTAAACCTCACCCCAGTATTTTTATCCCTCCCTTCATTGGCTCCCTGTGAGATCCAGGCCAGGATAGAATTTCCACCTTCATTGATGTGATCTGCAGAAAAAGATGAAAAATGTCTAAAATTGATTCTCCACCCTCTCCCCCTTCTCTCTCACAGTCTCTCACCTGTTTTGGGCAGAACTTTTGGCAGTTTGTGAGCTGCCAGCCCACCAGGCCAACAATCAATTCGGCCCACATTGTCCATACTAGCCTTCTGGAAACCAGTCCCTTCGGCCCACAACACCAATACTAGCACTCCAGAATGCCCCCCCCCCTCACTGGCCACCAATATTGGAATTGGTGGAGAGGTGGAATATTGCATTGGGGAACCAGCCCTCCCATGTGAACATGGGACCCAACGGGTCCCACTTAATCTATTATATTAATATTATTAATTGGCCCCTTTTACTCCATCCCCGCCCTACCCGCTGACGCATAGCCCCCAACTCACGGCGTCTAGAGAGGGAGGGGGGTAGAGAGAGAGGGCAGAGAGAGAGGGGGCAGAGACCAAAGCCTTTCCACCGTCTAAAAGGCACAACTTTGGAGTGCGATAAAATAGTCTGCCCTTGCCTGGATGAGTGCCATTCTTACAACACTCAAAACGTTTAGCACTGTTCAGGACGGGGCACCCTTAGATTGGCATTCCATCCTCCACACTATTTTCAATCTCTCCATTACCGGCACATTGTTGCTGCACTGCATACCATTGACAAAATGCACTCCTGTTACTTGCTGTAGCTTCTCGGACAGCACCTCCCAAACACATAATCACTACCATCGGCATGTATATGGAAGCACTAGCACTTGCAGATTTTCATGCAAGTTGCACACCATCCTGACTTAGAATTGTCTCTTTGTTGTCGAACTCTCTATCCACCAGGACTGTTGGAGTATCTTTATTTGAGGTATGTCAATAACCTATCATTCACGAACTTATCCAACCACCATCTTTTCAAAGGCACCTGCACACTGGCAGTGAATAATGCCTTTGACATTAATGCCCATATGGCAATAAATGAATAACACCAAAAAAATCATATTGTGTGAATTACTTGCACATATTGATGTCAAAGATTACACTGACAGCAGTTTCAGCCACAGAACTGACATTTTAATACAAATTTGATTGAAAGGAATCGTTTTGTGGCTGTAATTTTCTCATCTAGATTTGGAAAAGTAGCTTTTTGCCAGCAATTACTGAGCATGCACCAGGCTGTTTTATCTGAAAATAGAAATAGAAATACAGACCTTACTCTGATATTAATCTGCATCATTCTTAGTGAAATGCTTTTGACCCGCATGAGGTGTCATTTGCTTTTGGTGCAGAAACATTAATAATATCCTCAAATGATAACCAATAATTATATGTAGTTTACAAGCAAACATTTGCGAGTTTTAAACATCGCATCAGGGATTGCTAAACATAGACATGATAAAGAGACAACTTAATTATTTCATAATAAATAAAATAGTAACAGTCCGTCAGTCCGTGGGCAAGAGGGGCCTACCGTGCACCCCCCCCAACCCCCCCCCCCCCCAAGATCCTACTTCTTGGTTCTTGGGTGTCATTTTGTTCATTGGTATCTCCTCTGTTGGAAAAATGATGTTCCCAAGCCAAAAACTCATTTGAACTATGTTTTTTTTTAACCCTCTATTTCAATCTATGTCAAAATTGTGTGTTTTTTCCACACCTTGCCCTCTTTCTTGTGGCCCTCTTCCATCTTCCTATGCCAACCGGAAAGCAAATCCATATTTCCGTGTGCAGCACTGGAAGCGTGATGATGGGGATGAAGAATTTAAACAGTGTAAAAAAAAAGATCTGGCATGGAAAGTGAGTATTGAGAAAGGTCAATAGCCTCCATCTTGGGTTGTATTTGTCGCAGCAACAGACGAGGTGCCATCAAATGTGACCACAATTGACTACTATCCTGTGATCAATCATCCCATCATGGAATTTAGTACAGTTCAACAGTGTTTACGAGCTTCTGAAGAAGCAAGTCATGAGGTTGGGCAAGAATATATCATTACAACTTTCGACTTGGGTGTCTGCATGAAGGCATATCCTCTCATGTGGAGTCATCCTGCAACGTACAGGAAACACATTGCTGTATCCACAATTATCTGCAATTTCTTGCAGTCTTGGATGGAGCTGTTCCCTAACTATGCTTTCTACATTTATAGAGTAGAATCTGTTAAATGTGGCATGTGATAAGGTATCCAATGGGGTCAAGGAGATCCCTTTCTTCCTTCAACATGTTCAGGTATTGACTTGCCATGATGATAGTCATATAAACAAATAGAAATTAAGTGACTGTGCTAATTGAAACATATCTCATGCAAGATCCCCCAAATCCTCAAAATCCAGCAAAAGCAACCAGATCAGTTCTTGAAACATCTGCCAAAAGGGCTTAGGATTGTGTCCTTCCCCAAATTCAGATTCATTTAATTACATTTTACGGGAAATTGACTTCAAAAAGAAAGTTGTTTTTCTAAGGAAAACAATTACGCAAAATAAATGACAAGAGGTTTTTACAAGTTGTTTTTTTAGCACGATAGGAGGTAGCCTTCACTGACAGCAGTGAGTTGAGATCCTCCACATCTGGTGCACAGTTAATCAACATACACATGGGTAGAGCAGTGCTTCGTCTTACATATCATCACAGTGTAAGTGTCTACATTAAGTAGACGACAATATGACTTAGACAATAGACAATTAACAATAGACAATAGGTGCAGGAGTAGGCCATTCGGCCCTTTAACTTATGGTTAAATCTCTTACAATCTGAAGTATCAGTAAGAGCCGAACAAAGGAAGATGGTCAAAGTTGTTGAATCTCTCTACTTGTTGCTGCTTGAGCAATCTCCACAGACCTCAGCTAATGGTTCTGGAATTCTAGAGCAGTGTTCTTGACCCAATCAATGGCCTTCCTTGACGCTACTCTTTACTCTCCACTCCACTGTCAGTGAAGGCTGTCTCCTATGGTGTTAAAATATATATATTTTAAATAACTTTGCAATTTATTTTGGATAATTGTTTTACTTGGAACAGTAACATTCTCTATGATGTGTAGGAAGGAACTGCAGATACTGGTTTACACCGAAGATAGACACAAAATGCTGGAGTAAATCAGCGGTCCAGGCTGCATCTCTGGAGAGAAGGAATGGGTGACGTTTCAGGTCAAGACCCTTCTTCAGACCCTCAGTTACTCCAGCATTTGGTGTCTACTTTCGTTTTGATGTCAGGTTCCCATAAAATTTGGGGAGGAATTAATTAAATAAATCTGAATCTTCGCATAGGACACAATCCTGTACCCTTGTAGCAGATGTTTCAAGGCCCTAAGGTCATCGGTTGTTGGTCGCAGGACCAGGCTGCATCTTTCATAATGGTCCCAGACGCCATATACCATGAGCATCTCCCTGGGCCTTGGCACCACAAGGCCCAGTAAAAGTGGAGAGCTGGGTAAAACAACACAATTGACATCTGGTGGGCTCTGGCATCAGGTTCACGGGTTGTCAAATCTGACGTTGAATGTTCATGGAAATCACTTTGGACCTGTTTAAAATAAAAACTAGAACATTTTGAAATGTTAATTTATTTTGCAAATATAAACACCAAACTGCTGACATGGATAACCAGGTAATAATAAATAGTTTAATGTCACTTAATTAGATCAGCAGTTGATTTCTCCTAAGTTCCCAGAACCAATCTACACTGGCACAGATTCAGCGGGCAGATTTCCCACCCTGAGAGTTGGGCTCTGCTTAGTACTATTGACGCCACCCAGGAATAGCTTGTGTCCCTTTAGATCCATTACCGATCACAACAAGAAGTTCAGCTCCGATGGTATTTGTTCAACGTACGATGTATAAATCAAAAATGAAATGTTGTCTCCAATGCAATCTTACAGTTATTTTAAAATCTCCTCAAACACAAATCTATTACCACTAATGAAAAGCAGAACAAAATAGGCACAATCTTTAAATTTGAGCCAGTCTACATCGGAAGGAAAATAAATTACAAATTCAATCACATATAATGCTCTCAAATCTGAGTTAATTGGAATTTCCTCGACAGTTTGATAGCGTAGCAAGGAAAGGTAGAAATGGATATTATACCTAAATATATCAAATCAAGGCAATTGCATTTTCTTTTAGCCCAATTATTTGTCATTTGATATTGGCCATGTGCCTCTACCCTCCATTTCCTTTGCTGCTTAATTGCTTCCACTATATTTTACCGAACACAGTTGTTAAGGTGGTCTGACCTCAACCCCTTCAAGTTTGAGCAGAGTTGTCGTAATTTTCTACTTAGTTACATGTTTCAAATTTCTCATTTAGCTTTTCAGCGCACTTTTTTTTTCCTGTTAAGTATTACACCTAATATTCCTCCAGATCATTTTATCTTCCCCTTTTTTTTGGCGTGCTATGACATCCACGATCTATTAACAAGAATTCCCTTTTTTTCTTATAATCGGTTGTGCATCATGTATTTGCTCATATGGACTTCCTGGCATATGTTGTTGCTATTGCTTGCTTCCTCACCTCATCTATCAATGTACTTTTTGTCAGCTTCTCCTGCCTTTAGTTCCCTTAACTACTTTTTGACCAAAGTTACTCTCATGTGGCATCCTGTTTATTTTGTATACATTTCCCTTGAATAAAATGTTGGGGGGAAATATGAAAACCATGATTAAACCATGAATGCTTAAGTTTAACTTACACATCTAATAAGATACTTTTTTAATGCTCTCTTGTTTCTGGATACTTTGGTTTCCATTTAAAATAATGTTGTTTTCAACAAGGCTTGAGTACAAAAAGCAATTAAACTTACATATTCATAAAGCAGAAATAGACAGTCTCAACAGAATCAGCTTCAAAAATGAATATATGTGTGTTGGTCAAATCCATTAAGTTATCCCCTTTAAAAACATCTAACTTACATAGCATTAAAGCATTAAAAGTGATAAGATTGCAAGTATGAGGGACACTGCCTCTGCACATCATTTAACTTCAATTTTCTATCTCCCTCCCCTGCCATATTCATACAAAACATAACAGAATTGCAACAAAAGGGTTAGACTACAAGAAAACAAAAGTTTGTGATCAAACTTCTGGAATGTATTTAGGATTATTGATCTGTGTAATTAATCTGTGTAATAACCATCCTACAAGGAATGGCACAGGCATGACCCAAACAGGGTAATAGACTGAGAATAGAAAGTAGAAAAAAAACAATTGGGAAATAGTGTGCAAAACATAAACTAGTAAGTGACTTGAAGATTGAAGGAGAGAAGGTGCAATCACTAGGAGTGATACAGAGAATCTCTTCAAGAAACACAGCAAAGCAGAGAAGGGGAGAGATCGAGGAGGGAGAGAGAGGGGAGAGAGTGATTGAGGGAAGGGGAGAGAGAGGAGAGGGGAGGGGAGAGGGGAGAGGAGGAGTGGGGGAGAGGGGGGAGAGAGGGGGGACAGAGAGAGAGAGGGGGAGAGAGGGGGAGGGAGAGGGGGAGAGAGAGAAGGGGGGGAGAGAGGAGCGGGGGGAGGAGAGGGGAGGGAGAAAGGATGGGGAGAGAAAGGGGGTGGGGAGAAAAGAGGGGAAGAGAGGAGGGGTTACAGGAGGAGGGGAGCGGGGCGGCAGCTCGCGGCCCGGGGGCAGCTCGCGGGGGGGCTGCAGCTCGCGGGTGGGAGACGGCAGCAGCTCGTGGGTGGATGTCTCTCGCAGTGCAGACACAGCACGTAGAGCCCGCAGCACGCAGAGCCATTGTGACGTCATCAGCCAAAGCCGCTCGGTTTCCATTTTCAAAGACATTTCAGATTCGTGAACATTTTCATAAATAACGAGAAATAAAGCATGAATTTTTCAGATAAGATAATTTTGGACTCTGCGGGATAAAACTCTACAGAAATATGTAAAAATGTTCCCGTTTGCATGTCGTTTTTTCGAGTAGATGTGATCAAACACATACAAATAAATACACAGACACAGACACAGACACAGACACAGACACAGACACAGACACAGACACAGACACAGACACAGACACAGACACAGACACAGACACAGACACACAGACACACAGACACACAGACACACAGACACACACACACACACACACACACACACACACACACACACACACACACACACACACACACACACACACACACACACACACACACACACACACACACACACACACACACACACATCCAATATCAGAGTTTTATAGTTATATAAGGATGATGATCAAGGAAAGGTAAAACCCACAATGGTTCATTGTTGGCTGTGGGCAAGGTGATATACAGTTACACAGACAATGGAATTCAACAGGACAACAGTGAAACTAGTATGATGAATAAGGTGGGGGAGGGATGGAGAGAGAGGGGATGCAAGGGTTACTTAGCGCCAAAAGGAGATATTTATTTTCAGTTGTCAGTGAAGTCAAAAGATATGAGTGGGCAAAGCTGAGTAGAACCAAGGGCCGGTACTTTGGCATAGATTCATAACCAAGGATAAGTTTATTTTTTCTCTATTACATGCTGCAATCACTGCTAACAATGGATGTAGGTTTGGAGGTATTAACATGATAGATAACAGTCTTGTGTTTATGGATAAAACTTTTCAAAATAATAATGCACCTGATATGGAAGCAGAAACAAAAAATATAGACTTACTTTATGCAGGATATTTTGAATAAATGTGAATCTGCCTAATTTTGAGCCAACTCATTTACTTTTTCTGTCAAAAATCAAAGTGCTGAAGGAACTCAGCGGGTCAAGCAGCATCCATGGAGGGAATGGACAGGTGGACAAATGATGCTTCAAGTTGGAACCCTTCTTCAAACTGATGGAGTGGGGGGGGGGGGGGGGGGGGGGGGGTAGAAAACTGGAAAAGAGAGGTGCATGCGAGGCAAAGCCCGGAAGTGATAGGTGGATACAGGTTGGGGTGGGAGTGGGCATGATTGGCAGATAGGTGGAGCAAGTGACAAAGGGTGGAGATGGAAAGATACAAGGTTGTCAGAAAAGGAAAGAAGAGATGGAGTGAAATGTAAAGTTTGAGGAAGAAATATAGGTGGAAGGGGAAGAGATGGATAAAAGGGACTTTAGGGTGGCAAATCTCCCCCTCTGGCTTTACATTTCACCCTTCCTCTTCTCTCCTTATCTGAAACTCTTTTGTATTATTTTCATCACTAGCTTTTGTCACTTTTGCCATCCATCTGCCCTAATCTCACCTCTCTCTTCCAGCTTTCTCCCCTTCTACTCCTTCGGTCTGAAGAAGGGCTCTGATCCAAAATGTTATCTGTCCATTTCCTCCACAGATTCTGCGTGACCTGCTGAGTTCCTCCAGAACATGGGTTCTGGCTCAAGATTCCACCATCTGCAGTTTCTTGTGCCTCTATTTCTTCTGTCAATACTTTTATTGGTGGCCTTTAATAGCTGTAGACATAAATTTCCCTATGTTAGCAGCACAAGGAGCTGGCATTTTATGTCTGTCTACTGAAACACATGTTAAATGTATCTATATAGTCTTAGCACTCGTGTTAAGAAAGAGCACAAGCTGTCAGAACTTCATTAGTAGTCGTTCTAACACTCTTAATCCAGATGGCGTAGTCTAAGTTTTCTCAGTAACAGATCAGCTGATTCTGTGTATGTTGAAATTCATGAGCTCAAACACTGGAGCATTATGACTTGTTTTATTTGCTACAGCCCATAATGTTTATAAAGCTATTAACCATATGCTGCATAAACCGAGTCATAAAAGTGCATGTGAGGAAAAGAAAATTAGTCTATTCCAACTGTGCACATCTGCCAGCACATTGGCAATAGCTAACATACATCCTTTTTCAGCCAAAGTTTAATCCAATTGTAAATGGGAAAATGCCATCGCCAAGGCAGCTGGTTAAACCTTCCACTTTCTCTTCTACTGACAGTTTTTAAAAATTAATTCATGTTTCAGACTCTGGGCATTCCTGACAAGGCCAGCATTAAATGACCACCCTACTTAAACCTTGATAAAATTGTGACTTTGTGACAAACTAGTCATTCTGGTGCTCTAGTGCTGGTGGGTGGCAAGTTTCAGGATTTAGATGCTGTTTGTTGAAATATTTGCATGATGTTGAAATATTTTCAAGGGTATGTTGCTTGAGAGGAACCTTAAAGTGACTGTGGCCATGCACGTGCCATTCCTATCCTTCGTGGCTGCAATGTATGTTGTTTTGCAAGGTGTTCTCAGACCAAGCAAGTTACATAAGATACATAACTGTTGCATGAGTGTAGTTGAGGTGTCATGCAGCAGAGAGCTTCCTGAGGTGCCATGGCCACGGTGCCCGCCTGAAAGTCGGTGGATGGCAGTACTCACCTGAAGGCTCAGCGGAAGTACCGCGAGCTGCTGCAGACGTTGGCAGGCAGATGGGATTAGCTTATTTTGGCATTATGTTTAGCATGGAAATTATGAGCTGACTGGTACTGTTTTATGTTCTATGTTCAGTCAAATGTGTTAAGTTATTGATGAGTAAGTATTGCTTCATAGCACGGTTGACACCACCATTCATCACTTTGCTAATGATTGAGAGTAGACTGGTTGGGCAGTAATTAGCTAAATTGGATTTGTCCTACTTTTTATGAACAGGACACATCTGAGCAAGTTTCCACTTTGTTGGCTAGATGCCAGTGTTGTAACTGCACAAGAACAGCTTGACCAGAGGTACAGCTAGTTCTGAAGCATACTTTCATACCATAGCTTGGATGTTGACTGGTCCTATTGTTTATGCTGTATTCATTGCTCTCAGATATTTCTTACTTTCAGCTGGAGTAAATCAAGTTCAATGAATATGGTTGCACAAGCTTCAGACTTAAGGGCCTATCCCACTTACGCGACCTTGGCTCGCAAATTACGCGACCTCGTGATCGCTTGAGGCGTACGGGCACCGTATGGCCATGCGGGGCCGGTCCCACTTAGAAGTGCGGAGTTGTGCGGGGCTGGTCCCGACATCGCGCGGGGCTCCGAAATTCATGCAGTGACCGAAATCTTCGCGCACCAATGGCCTATCGGCCTGCGTACGCACGCAGGCGCATTGCGGTCGTACGCAGTGTCTTGACGTCGTAAGCAGCGTCTTGACGGCGTACGTCTAGCGCGTGGCGTTGCGTAATTACGTCATCGCCCGGCGTGGCGTTGCATGATGACGTCACCGCCCGAAACCCTTCTTCAGACTCCAGTCTGAAGAAGGGTTTCGGCCCGAAACGTTGCCTATTTCCTTCGCTCCATAGATGCTGCCGTACCCGCTGAGTTTCTCCAACAATTTTGTCTACCTTCAAAAAATAGATGTTATATAGATACGTTCATAAGTCATGGGAGCAGAATTAGGCCATTCGGCCAGTTGAGTCTACTCTGCCATTCAGTCATGACCGATCTATCTTTCCTTTTCAACCCCATCCTCCTGCCTTCTCCCCGTAACCTCTGACACCTTTATAGATATTATACTTACAAATCCAGTGGCTAATTTGGAATATCAAACAGGATATTAAATCTAATAAAGGAATATAAATCTAATGCAGGCTCTCACATATGTGCATGGCTTTACAATCAGAATTCAGTTTAGAAACTCTATAAAGGGATATTTTAAAATTGTACAAATGTGTCACAATGTTAACTTAATTTATTTTGTAACAGAAAATGCCATTATGGAGCTTCTTCAATTATGAGTTCAAACAAACAGCTCCATACACCTAAAGGGAATTTATTTTTCCACGGAATTTCTTTTCCCCTGTTATTTTTTCAAGCTCCAAACTGAGATACCTGCAATGTTGTATTAATTAAGGAGTATTGTGGGTAAAGCTAATGAATTTAGAGCTTGGATCAGTGCTTGGAATGACGATGTTGTGGCCATTATGGAAATGTGGTTGTGAGAGGGACATCACTGTCAGCTCAACGCAACTCTTTGATGATTCGATGGTGAAAGAGGTGGAGAAATTGCTTTGTTAACCAGGGAGAATGTGACTAAGAGAGGACATACTGGAGGGTGCGTCTACTGAGGTGTTGATTTTAAAATTAAGAAAGGAGCAATTATACCGTTGGGAATATAATATAATTTTATGGGATTATATTATATTATAAACCACCCAATAGCCAACAGGAGATAGAGCATCCAATATGTTGGCAGATTACAGAAGAATGCAAGAACCACAGGGATGTTGTAGTGGGTGACTTTAACTTCCCAAATATTGACTGGGACTAGGTCAGGGCTAGAGGATTAGATGGTGCAGAATTTGTTAGATGTATCCCAGAAGGTTTCCTTAAACAGTATATGGACAGTCCGACTCAAGGATGGACCATATTGGACTTTGTATTGGGAAACAAACCTGGCCGGATGACTGGTGTTGCTGTGGATTTAGAAGTTTGAGATAGTAATCACAACTCCATTAGTTTTAAAGGTACACAAAATTGCTGGGGAAACTCAGCGGGTGCAGCAGCATCTATGGAGCGAAGGAAATAGGCGACGTTTCGGGCCGAAACCATTCTTCAGACTGATGGGGGGGGTGGGGGGGGGGAGAAAGAAGGAAAGGGGAAGAGGAGGAGGAGCCCGAGGGCGGGCGGAGTACTTTAAGATTGTTTTGAATAGGGACAAGTCTGAATGTTACCGTGTTAGCATGCTTCTGAGAGGAGTAGTAAACATTGGTAGTAAATATCAATATCTGAACCATTTTTATGATTTGTCGGCTTTTTCCGGGTGCTCTGGTTTCCTCCTGTACTGGTTTGTAGGTTAATTGGCTTTGGTAAATTGTAAATTAGTGTGTAGTATAGTGCTAGTGTACAAGATGATCACTGTTCGGCATGGGCTCGGTGGGCCGAAAGGCCTGTTTCTGTACTGTATCACAAAACTAAATATCAGATTTATGGTTTCATTACATTAGAAAATCTGATCTTGAACATCAATTTGACATAACAATTATGGAATATTGCTCTTTCTTTGATAGTGTTTTACATTCCTAGCAGTCACTGGGTAAAGTACTTTCTACTGGAATCCTTACTGGATGTATCAGAGACTCTCTTACATTCATGGTGATACATTAACACAAATGGGCAGCTTATCAGGCTATCATAAATTAGGCACCAAAACGAGCCAGAATTAAATTGTCAACTAAGTGCAGCAAATTTATATTGTTTTATATTTAATGAGAAGCATCAAATATCAGCTTTACACCTCAATTATAACCTTGTCTTGGGTATCTTTAAGTCCTTTAATTGCACTTCCAGAAAACTGGTGTTGAGTGTGCTGTTTAAAGCAGAAAAAGAGATTCATGCAGATTACAAACAAAGGAACAATTAGTTGGTCTTTGTACACTCAGTGCATTTAACGTGCTTGCTTCGGAGAGGAAGATTATTAATACCCTCCTGGATAATTTATAGCATTTGTATGGTTTTCATCCTTAAAACCATTTTTTTCCCCCAATAAATGACCAATGGCAAAAGCTATTTTCTCCACCATGCAATGTTAATTTTCAATCAGGTCTATATGTCAGTGTCTTCTGTACTAAGACTGTATATTTTTCTGCAATGTTTATTTTTTCTTCATATATGAAATCAAAGGCAATATTTAATTTTTATCTATATGAAAACATATGAATAATTGCTTCCGGGCATGCTTTGCTCATTTTAATTAGCTTAATCTGTACAGGCATGGCAGGCCACATCAATTCTGTCATAAAATATGAATTATTTAACAGGTGGCTGCTAAATTTTGGTGCAAAATAACCAATACGATTGTACAGTGACTAAATATTTTGATGGGATTCTCTTATTCCTGTAAAACATGTTCAAACACCCCTGTAAATTTCTTTCCCATTTCAGTTGCTATTGAAAAATTGTAGTTCCATTGGAACAGAACCAATTGAGCATATCCTAATTATTTATCTTTAGAGTACAGGATATTGATTCATTTTAACAGTCTTAAGAAAGAATTACCGTTAAGAAAGCATTATCTAAGGATTGAGCTTTTGGTTCCACATGCGTACTATCCTAAAAACAGTGTTCTCATAATTTATTATGGAATTATATCAATTTTCCAGTCAATTCAAGCCCAATTTACCTAATTGTGTACATAATTGTCATCATCGACACAGTTCATTTGCACATACAACCTGAGAATTATCCGTAGAGACAATCCAAAATGCTAGATTTTACATTTTAGAGACGTGTATGTTGAGAATTTAAAGAATATAGATGTAAAATGAGAAGTTATTCAATAAATAAATGATGGACATTTAACTTGGAAAAGAAACCAAAATTAATTTTAAATCAATATGTAAGGAAATTTTACAAGTGCATTATTAATAACCTTAATAAATTGAATGAACATTTTAATTAAACTTGAAGGGATATGTTGCCATGGAAATATATATTCTGAATTAGTACAGCATGTCCATGAATCTATTTAGCATGAATATGACATTACCATATTATTGGTTTTATCTAGGGTTAAAACAGTTAGATTATTCCATGGACTAGGTTTATATTCCCTTGAAGATGAAAGATCAAGGAGCAATCTAAATGCAGAGGTTTAGTTGATCAAACACACTAAAAGAGAAAAATAATACTTACTCTCAGGGGGGGGGGGGGGGGGGGGGGAGTTAGAAATGGAGTATAAGGCGACAGGGAGGAGGGGAAGTATACTCCAGAATAAGAATAGACAATCTTGGCATTTGTTCGGAAGTGCAAATCTTCACAATGAAGCTGATAGGATATCTGGAAATCTTGACGTCAAATAAAACTAGATGAGGAAAACTTGTTTTCCAATTCAAAAATTGAAGTGGTAAATATTTTCAAGGTATGGATTATGTGACCATAGCTGGTGGATTATTTTAAGATACAGATCAGACATGATCTACTTATAAGCAGAAGAGGATGATCCATATCAGTCGTTATGCACATATCTGGATCATATACCCTTACAAGCATAAGATATTTGATAAAAACACATTTTAAATGGGCTAGTTAGCCTGGAATATTTCACATTTAGTTTTTGGACCTGTGTTTGTTACTCACTCTTGGTTCACCAAGCATTAGAGATGTAACAGTAAGGCATAGCATTTTTAGGTGAAATAAGTCATTGTAAAGAAAGTACTGATTTCCATTCGTGATCCCTATTCCAAGACCTTGGTTGTTATCTCATTGCAAATGTTGAATGAGTCAGCTTGGCAACCAAATAAATGTTCAAGGTAGTGACACCGTCAAAGAACATACGTGCAATATGATTGCAATGAAAGACTCAAGAATTTCTGTTACAAAACAAGGCTTTGCTTTAGAGAATCTGCCAATGAACACAGAATAAATTCCACACTGTGATAACTGGCCAACCTTTGTTAGAAAGAGCAGCAACTGATTGTTCCTAATACTGCTCAATCACTCCAAAATAGTGGTAATACTGACCATTTGATTGCTTTTCTTTACCTATTTTCTACTGTCATCTAACCATGACGATGAGAATTAAGTGGTAATGGGCTTGCACAGTTAACTTTAGAGGAATGCATATAATGTCACACCTAATCCTGACTAAATTTGTAACCAAGTTTTAAATGAGTGAAACACCTCACTGTCGCATCAATATAATTAGAAATAAATATTTTAGTAATCTTCTAAGAAAAAAGATTACCAGCTGGTATATATTTACTTACAAGCTTGTTCTATTTTCAAACTTGTAACAAAATCTACTTTATTTTTAAGATCGTATGTCATCTTAAAAGCTGGGAGAGAGATGGTGTAAAAATACAGTGAAATGATACATAGGGTATCCTGACTATTGACCTCTACTTCAATTCCAAAATGTAACAAACCAGAGAGTAGCACACACGTTGCTTACCAATGAACCTGACAGCATCCTGAATACCTAGAATGAGTAAGAGGATTGCACATTTTATACATCTGCAAGAGAGAGTCCATTGCTAAAAGTAACTCATAATGTGTATTATTGTTTGGTTTGTACCTTTAAAATCAAAATAATAATAAGTGTGTTAATATAAAATAAGGCATTGAGCTGATATCTTTTACAAAGTTTGCAGTTTAGTTTAGTTTAGAGATGCAGCATGGAAACAGACCCTTTGGCCCACTGAGAGCACGCCAACCAGTGATCACCATGCACTAGCACTATTCTACACACTACAGACAATTTACAACTTTACCAAAGCCAATTAAACTCCAAACTTATCCGTGTTTGGGGCGTGGGAGAAACCCATGCGGTCACAGGGAGAACATACAAACTCCCATACAGGCAGCACCCATAGTCAGGATCGAACCCGGGATTCTGGCGCTGTAGTTGATTTTTCAGGCCACTGCCGGCGACTGTCAAGTTCTAAAGTTTCTGAATTCTTTGATTTGAGCTAAAACCGTGAAGATTTCCTGTGTCATGCATGTAAACTATCATTTATTGTGGTATGTTGACCAAGCTATGCCCAGTTCTCTCGTTGAGTCCTGTATAGAGCTTTTACAGAGTTCTGGAAGAACCCACAGAGAACATTTTTTAAATCACTTGTTTCTTGACAACTGTGACTGTACAGAATGTGCAGTCCTGCACTCTATTTTACTTCGGAGTCACGTGAGTGACTACGTGAAGAAGCCCGCCAGGACGCATGCGTGTCATATCGCTACACGCATTGCGAAACGTCAGACGCGGTGGAACGATGTTCCCCTGCAGCGGCAGTTTAACAGCTGCAACTTGCAGGTAAGAGTTTACTCTGCGGTCTTTTTTGTTTCCATTTCCAACTACAGGTGGGAACATGGACAAAACAAAAAGACAAGGTCTGCGACAAAGCTGGTGAGGGAGGACCGCGGAGCAGCGGGCAGCCAGCAGCAGCCAGCGGTACTTGGATCACCGATAGTGGGATCAGCTGTGCCCGATGTCGCATCCACACCGGCCAGATCCACGCGGCACCGGGCGGTAAGGCTAGACAAAAATCAAACAAGGTCGTGGACTCAGAGGAGTCCGACTTTGAACAACCGCGGGCGGCCAGCGACCGTGAGCGTGGAGCATTTGCTCCAACGTGACAGACTCCGGGAGATGGAGTCGGGTCACAGTGGGCCCTATGATAAACCCACAGCAATACCTCTTGAAGGGCTGCACAGTGCTTCTACCTCATCAGAGGGGAGCACTGCGGGTCAGTTCTGGGCTGACCTGGAAGAGGGGTCCGCACAAGGAAAGACAAGTGTGCAAGGGGTGTAGGAATGAAAGAACCTACTGGACATGGTGTCCAATTTCATACAGCCAGACCAGACTGGTCAAAATCTGGAGCCAAAGCTAGCTGCCAGTATAGACTATATGTCTCTAAACCAGTTACAAGAACAGGCTGTACTGGACACCACATCAAGACACCTGGCACCGGGCAACTGCATATCCCTGAATGTTCCAATAGTAAGCACCAATACTATTATTTGGAGGCAACCTATCGAAGCAAGTCAAGGAGCTCGATGAGGAAGCAAAAACCCTGGGACTAATAAAAGGGACTCCATCAAAAACCCACTACAGCCAAAGACAGCGCCCCTACGCACCCACCAGCAGAACAAGAATGACTGGTTGAAAGCTCGAAGGCCCGGTACTCAAAACATGAGTCTTTTTTAGGCCATGGCCCAGGCTGGCCTTCTTGGAAGATGCGCGGACCTCCAACGCCAACCAAACCACAAATCCAGACACCAGCGCAACAACAGCAGCGAAGAACCTACAAAAAGAAGTAAACCTGCCACTGGTAACTATGGAGGTAGGTGGGTCTGGTTCCCTACAAAATACAGGGAGCATGGAGGTTGGTGGGAGATTACACTCTTTTCTGAATGCATGGAGCATGTTAACAACCGATACTTACATCTTAAGCAGTATCCAGGGATATACAATAGAGTTTATACACAAGTACAGCCCTCCAGTTCAACATATACTGAACCGAATGTTCGTGCTTTCTGATAAAGAAAATCAGAAGCGCAAGCTGAACTGGAGCGGCTTTACGTAAAAGGTGTAATTGAGCAAACTCAACACGAACCATTAGAATTCGTGTCCAATATATTTACGAAGAAAAAAAAAAAAAGATGGTGGTTGTCGCATCATCATAGACCTGACAAAATTGAATATATTTGTACAATATATTCACTTCAAAATGGAAACCTTTGTTACTGCTAAACAATTAATTTCCAAAGGTTACTTCATGGCCAGCATCGATTTAAAAGATGCTTACTATTCAGTGCCTATACGAGGTGACCACAGATGTTACTAAAATTCAACTGGATGGGACAACAGTATAAAGCACTGCCAAATGGGTTATCATCAGCCCCCAGGCTGTTCACAAACATTTTTGAAACGAAACCAGCCCAAGCGTTTCTACGGAAACGAAAACACATGGTCATGGCATATTTAGATGACATACTTATTGTGGGCAAAACTTTGGAATTGGCCAAACAAAACCGTAACAACCACAAAACAGTTATTTGAAACTACCTGAAAATGTTGGGTGCATTCCATGGCCTAAAGTCATATTGTACTGGGTCATATCACCAGCATGTTAGACTACAGATAGACAATACCACCGTGGTAGCATACATTAACCACATGGGTGGAAACAAATCGACATCATGTGACAATCTGGCTAATACAATTTGGCAATGGGTATCCAGAGAGATATTTGGATATCAGCCACTTACCTACCAGGAAGACTAAATTTAGTGGCAGACACCAGGTCACGGAAATTTAATGAAAACCCGAATGGATGTTGAATAAAAAAGTATTTGCTGATATTACAGCAAGATATGGAACACCAGATATCGATCTATTCGCATTGAGACTTAACCACCAGTTAGCAAATTATGTTTCATGGTAACCAGACCCTGGGGCAGCGGCGACAGATGCATTTTCGCTGCATTGGGGGAAATTGTTTACTTACGCATTCCCTCCTTTCTGCCTCATCTGTCGGGTATTAAGGAAAATACAACAAGACTCTGCGTCTGGTATTTTGGTAGTACCCGATTGACCTACTCAACCATGGTTCCCAGTGGTCCTAAACATGGTATTAGAACCATGTATCACCATCCCACATAGACCAGATTTATTGCTACATCCCGTAACAAGGGATAACCACCCATGCCATAACCATTTGAACTTATTAATTTGTAGAGTTTAAAAAACACCTCTACTACAATTGGGACTGACGGACCGAACAGTGAACATGATCTCGGCGGCCCAAAGACAGTCAACCAAAAAACAGTATCTGGTCTATAACAGGAAGTGGGAGATGCATTGTCACAAAAACAACATCACCTACAGAGACATGAACATCCCGTCTGTTCTGGAATATCTGGCAGGCCTCCACTATGATGAGGGGCTCAGTTACAGTGCCATCAACTGCGCCAGAAGTGCCCTATCGACTTACCTATGGCAGAAGACAGAGCGTTACTCTATTGGGACTCACCCACTGGTAACAAAACTTATGAGGGGAATTTTTAATACTAATCCCCAAGAACCAGGTACTCCCAAATATGGGATGTAAGTATTGTCCTGAAGATGCTCAGGAATTGGTCTCCAGCAACAGCTCTGTCCCTACACAGACTGACATTAACCTCAACCGCGAAATTAAGAAAGCAAAGCGCGCCCACGGACAGAAAATCCAGGGTTTCTTCCAGGATGATACCAACACCAGGAACATGTGGGAAGGCATCCGGGCCATAACAAATTACAAGGCACCTCAGATGTCTTGTAAGGATGACACAGACTTTCTAAATGAACTAAATAATCATTTTGGCAGGTTTGAGGCACTGAACACCACTACAATGAGGAAATTAGAGCCTCAACCAGGAGAACAGACACTGTCTTTTGAAACTGCTGAAGTCCGCAAAATCCTGGAGGGTATTGACCCGCGAAAGGCAGCCGGACCGGATAACATACCGGGGCGTCTGCTTAGGGAATGTGCCGACCAGCTGGCCCTGGTTCTGACAGACATTTTTAACATCTCCCTGAACCAGGCCATTGTTCCATCATGTTTCAAGACAGCCACCATCATACCAGTTCCCAAAAAGTCTACAATAACCTGCCTGAATGATTACCGCCCCGTAGCCACTCACAACCAATAATAATGAAGTGCTTTGAGAGGCTTATTAAGCAGCACATGGTCTCTAAACTCCCCTCCAGTTTTGGACCCGTTCCCGTTTTGCTTATCGCCCCGAACCGCTCCACAGAGGATGCTATTTCCTCTGTAGTCCAACCTGAGGGCTACAACACCTGGAGGAGAGGAACACCCACGTGCGGATGCTGTTTGTTGATTTCAGCTCAGCATTAACACGATAATCCCCCAGCATCTAGTGAGCAAACTGGCACCCTAGGTTTCAATACCATACTATGCAACTGGATCTTGGATTTCCTTTCTGAAAGACCCCAGTCTGTGCGGGTGGGGAAGAACACCTCCTCGGTCATCACACTGAGCACCGGATCCCCTCAGGGCTGTGTCCTGAGTCCGCTGCTCTTCACATTGATGACACATGACTGTGTCGCCAGGTCCACTACTAACCTATCATCAAATACGCGGATGCACAACAGTAGTGGGCCTCATCCGCAATAACGACGACCAGGCATATAGAGAGGGAGGTGGAACAGCTCGTGAGCTGGTGCAGCAGGAACAACCTTCTCCTAAATGTGAACAAAACCAAGGAGATTGTCGTCGATTTCAGAAGGGAAAATTCAGCCCAGTCACACTCCACTTGCATCAACAACTCAGCAGTGGAGCAGGTGAAAAAGATCAAGTTCCTGGGGGTGCATATAACGGACACCTTAAACTGGTCCACAAACATTACATCTCTGGCCAAAACGGGCACGCAGCGGTTGTACTTCCTCCGCAGGTTGAGAAGTTTACACCTCCACCCTCCATCCTCGCCACCTTTCTACAGAAGCACAATTGAGTCGGTCATGACCAGCTGCATCTCTACGTGGTGCGGCAGCTGTACAGCTGCGGACTGGAAGTGCCTTCAGAGAGTGGTGAGGACAGCGGAAAAAATCATTGGGACTTCTCTTCCTTCAATCATGGACATGGGGTACAAGCGCTGTCTGATTAGAGCTAAGGGGCATTACCAGAGCCCCCTACACACCCACAATTCGGACTGTTTATACTGCATTAACTCTGGGAGGAGGTACCGCAGCATGAAGAGCGGGACAACCAGGTTCTGCAACAGTTTCATCCCCCAGGCCATAAGATTACTGAACAATCAACAAAACCGAGGCTAGAACTTTTTAAATATCGACACTTTTTAAAAAACTTTTTATATATTTATTTTACAGAACCATGCACATGAGGCATTTTTATGGACGCACCTAGCACTTTTACTTTTACTATTTACCTGATTGGAGAGTCAAATGCAACGAAATTTCGTTCAAGGTGCACTGTGTCTAGGGTATATCTGAATGACAATAAAGTTTTCATTCATTCATTAAAACAGTCATGCTAATGGCATTGGTCACGGCACAGAGGGTACAGTCACTGCATAAACTAAGACTGGACAACATGACTTCCTCAACTGAAAATATTACGTTTCATATCTATGAATTAGTAAAGCAGAACAGACAGGGATCAGCAGGTCTCAATATACAATTTAGGTCATACCCAACAGATGACCGTCTCTGTATAGTAAGACATTTGTCGTTATACATGGAGAAAACGAAAATCATAAGAGGCAATGAGAAGGCACTTCTGGTCAGCCACAAGCAACCACACAAAAGAGTGACGGTCCAGACCATCTCAAGATGGCTGAAACAGGTGCTAACACAGGCTGGGGTGGATACTAATATTTTAAATCGCATTCCACCAGGGCTGCAGCTACATCGGCAGCGATACAGTTGGATGTACCAATGGACCAAATCCTCAAGGCAGCAGGATGGTCAGGAGGAAAAAACATTCCAACTATTTTACAACAAACCAGTAATGAAACCTGGAACGTTTGCAGAAACAATTTTAAGTTCTGTAAATTAATTTAAACCCCATAAAAAGGGGTTATAATTTTGTGTTCATAAATTTTATGATTTCAATGTCGAATTCATGTCCAAATTATGTTAACACAATTCCTCCTACAGTCATCAAGGCAGACGTGATGCATGGACTCGTCCACGGCATGAAACACAGAGCTTTAAAATCTTCACGTAGTCACTCACGTGACTCCGAAGTAAAATAGTAAGATTACCAGTTTGAAGTTTGATCTGTATTTTATGAGGAGTTACGATGAGGGATTACGTGCCCTCCGCTCCCACCCTTGATCATATACTCAACTGGCATCTCTTCTCTAATCTTAATATGTTTAGTCATTACAGTTATCTGTGATTTCACACCACTGCTTTGAAGAATGACACGCATGCGTCCTGGCGGGCTTCTTCACGTAATCCCTCATCGTAACGCCTCAAAAATACAGATCAAACTTCAAACTGGTAAGTTCTCGTTTAATCTTACTATTCTTCTACACGTATCACTTAGGTGATACTTACCAATTACCAATCACTTACCAATTAATAGGGCTTAGGAATACAAGACAACATGCTAAGAGTGCAGAATGGACACATTGTAAAAGCATTGTCGGTTTAGACAAGAAAACGTTGCCATGACGACAGCACCAGCAAGAGATGTGGCAGACCCTACCTAAAGATGGAAGTCAGGCCAATGTTGGAATCATTCAGGGCAAGTGTGCAGCCTCTGTGGGAAAATCAGGGATGGACAACTCGGACAGGCAAAACCTGCCTAATTGGCCAAATCATCGGGTCGAGAGCCACTGTAAAAAGATAGTTCTATTCTACCAGATCTGTGACATCAAAACTTTCAGAACCTCTTGATCAACCCACTGCCCCAGGAAGGCCCCAACATGGTACCAAGGCATCTTCAAAGTGTTGAACAACGTGTTAACCAATGGAGAGAAACATGACAGGAATTATGTGAAAGAAAGGAAAGAACGGTTGCATAGGCAGTCCCTGGGTTATGTACGGGCTCTGTTCCTGAAAACTGACTGTAAACATGTCCGAAATGTCAGTTTTCTATAGCTACCCATATCATGTTGTTCTACATATACTTTCTATAATACTTTCATTTTACCAAATATCTTCTATTTCACCCTAACACTACCTATTGTTAAACTAACGGAACATATACCATTTAATGGTATATGTTCCACATGTTCCACAAACTACAAAACATTTTATTGTTATTATTACAACTATCTTGAAGTTCTAAAGTTTCTGAATTCAAGAATGATGAAAGGATTTGTGTAAGTCAATTTTCCATAAGTCAGGTCTTTCGTAAACCGCAGCCCCCATTCTTGTTTTCTACACTAATATTCTATCCATCCCATCTTGTCTGAATCCACTGCAGTTAGGAATGCGAAGCTGCCGTTCTTGACCTTCTTTACACCGTGGTTCAGTAATGTGTGAAACGTGAGACCTCTGATCACCGCTATATCTTCTCCAGGGTCACTGAGCACTGGTGAAGCCACCCTCCAAAGGGTGGGGCACTGATTACACGACTATCAACATTGCTGTCTGAGAAGCCAACAGTTTATAAATATCAGTTCTCAATTAAATCCTCATGATATTTAAAGTATTTTGCAACCAAGAGGCTTCTTATAAAAAGAAGCAATTGTGTTTATAGCATTCCTTTCATGAACAGAGTGCCTTTGAGGACCGCACCAGGTCCCTACTTGTTCTCGGCGGCGCCTCCCGCTGTGTCCCTCTTTGTTATCTTTGTAATTACAAATGATTTGTAATGCAGATATTTAACTGGAGCACGACAGGGTTGAAAAAAATGAGCACATTTGTGAATTATGATATATCCATATTGTTTTACATCGTCAGAACAGAATTGAGCTCCAATTTTGATGGCCATCATTGTGGATGGTCATCAAAGCAGTCCAAGGACTGCAACACATGATTACTCTTCACTGGTCAGACATTGATCCAGCCAGCACGCCAACTGCCAGAATCAAACAGGTTTTTGTGATGTATAAGCCCAAACGTACGCGCTTGCTTTAACTGTGGTACTGCTGATACGAATGTAAAGTATCACAGAGAGAGCTGCTAAAACATTGCCCCTTGTTCATTTAACATGTTATCTAACCCTACACAAATGTCACAGATAGATGTCGCACATTTACACAAAAGACACAGCTTTCGCTTTTGAAAAATGCGGTTCAGATTTTCTGAGTTTCTTTGATCTTCTCAAGGGAACAAATCTTGATTCTTGATAAAAGTAGAAGGTGTCCCTTTTTGTCAGGTCAGTCAAAGCTTGTGTTATCTCCTTTCACACTCTCCATGGGATTAACCTCTGGAAAGCACTTATCATCACAGAATATTTCCTTATTTATCCCTTGTTGGTGAGAAAAGATTTGTAGGCACACTCCTAATTTTTTCACGAGGTATCAGTTTTTAGTATTGACTTTAACCATTATGCCAGATTTTGTTGGGTATTTAATTCCATCATGTATTTGAAACATGTCCCACCATACTGAGGCCTAATTTTATTTGTGCCAACTGCTTTCCTTCCACTTTTCCCTCAATACTGGCTGAATTCAGCTCAGTTGCATTACGAATCTCAGGCACATCGGTAACTAAGCAGGGAGACCCATTTCACAAAGAGTAAACAACAAAAAATCTGCTTGAGCCAAATAAAAGTGTTGGAGGAACTCAGCGTATCAGGCGGCATCTGGGAAGAGATGGTAATTTCTGGTCAGGAGCCTTCATCACTCTGAAGAACAATTCTGATCCAAAACATCATCAGTCCATTCCCTCCCCAGATGCAGCATATGCAATCACTTGTGACAACATAAACCTGATTTCCCCATCACAAATGCTGACTCCCTCATCATAACTAGACCACGTTTAGTCTGAAGAGGGCTCGGCCCGAAACATCGCCCATTTCTTTCCCCAGAGATGCTGCACGTCCCGCTGATTACTCCAGCATTTTGTGTCTATCTTCGGTTGAAACCAGCATCTGCAGTTCCTTCCAACACATTTAGTTTAGTTTAGTTTACTTTAGAGATACAGCATGGAAACAGGCCCTTTGGCCCATCGAGTCTGCACCACCAGCAGTCACCCATCCACAGGTTCTATCCTGCACGGAGGGGACAATTTACAGAGCCAATTAACCGACAAACCTGCACATCTTTGGAGTTTGGGAACAGTCCAAGAAATAATCTTACTCACCAAGGGTTGTTGATTTCAAATGAATGTTTTGTGTTTATAAAATACTTTACATATTGCTGAATGATGCTTCAGAAATAATGGTCTGGGCATCAGCAGCATGGTGAAGTGTGGATCAGTCTGAAGAAGGGTTTCGGCCCGAAACGTCGCCTATATCCTTCGCTCCATAGATGCTGCTGCACCCGCTGAGTTTCTCCAGCATTTTTGTGTACCTGGTGAAGTGCCATACTGATAGGTCATAGGATGTTAGACACAGGTGGCATTTCGGGTCAAGACCCTTCATCAGATTCAAGGAATAGGTGACGTTTCAGTTTGAGACCCTTCATCATTCCTTTTCTCCAGAGATGCTGCCTGGCCCGCTGATTTACTTGAGCATTTTGTGTCTATCTTCAGTGTAAACCAGCATCTGCAATTCCTTTCCTACACAGGTCATAGGATGTGTTGTTTGTGCCCAACATTCCTCTTGAATCAAACTATTAATCACAGCGGGTTTACGGAGTGGTGCGCTGAACAGAGACCAAACACTCCTTCAGAAAACTAACAAGCAGAACCTACATCAGATGAGTCACGCATCAGTAGCAGTTACAGGGCAAAGGCTGCTGCTCAGAGAAGTTCCTAGAAATCCTCATAAAATAATTCTCTGAAGAAAGATAAGAAGGAGCAGGAAGAAATGATAATCAGTCTCAAAATATGTAGGTACAAATAGAGACTTGTCTTTACTTAGTCATGAGATATGATTTCTGGTTTCCATCAGCCAGACTATAAGGATTTCAGTCTGTTCCAGGATGCTTTCTAGTTATACTATATCTTTAATATTCTGTTAGCCTTTGGAAAAGAACTTGCCCCAAATAGAAAAAACAAATTAATAACATCTAATACAACAAAACTGGGTAGCGAATGGTCCTAAAGTTGGCGCTTTGCTTTTAACATTACAGACGACTGGGCGATATCACAAATAGTATTAGAAAAGGTTTTCAGGGGTTTAATGTATTCCGCGCATATGATTCATTCTCATCTATCAGACAATGCATGGAAAAAAATCATGCTACAGACTGCAAATCACTGTTTAAGAAAGTGGCAATTTATTTTGAGAAAGCCATCTAATTTTCTTACAATTGACACATTCTGCAAGGCGTTTGATCTTCAGTGGGAAGAATTCTACAGAAGACTCATGAAGAAATACTCCTTTTACCTTATCCTCTTTTCTGCATTTAAGAAGAGCCAGTCTCTACTGCATTAATAATTGATCTGTTTCAATTCATCAGCCTTGTTTGTTGGTACTTCAGTTACAGTTTAGAACAACGAGGGGGCACCTCACTGAAACATACAGAATTATAAAAGGCTTGGATAGAGTGCATGGGAGAAGATGTTTCCACGAGTGGGAGAGTCTAGGACTAGAGGTCGCAGTCTCAGAATTATAGGATGTTCTTTTAGGACGGAGATGATGAGAAATTGCTTTAGTCAGAGGGTGGTGAATCTGTGGAATTCTTTGCCACAGAAGGCTGTGGATATTGGTGTCAGAGGTTTGGGAGAAGTGAGGAGAATGGGATTTGGAGGGAGAGATAGATCATGATTGAATGGCGTAGACGTGATGGGCCAAATGGCCTAATTACTACCCTAACACATGACCTTATGACCACATGACCACACGTCCTTCTTCATCTGATTTTTTGTATTTACTCTATGTTCTCTGGGTTTTGTTCTCTGTCTGGAACAAGGGGGGATGATTTTCTAGCTGGATTCTCTGCTGAAAAACTGCTGCAGAACTATAACATGTTTGACTATAACATAGGATTGTTTCCAATAGGCCTCTACCAGTCGGTGTGGGTATTTGTACCGAAGGGCCTGTTTCCACCCTGTACAGTATGACTCTATGACTCGATATTATTATTCAGCCATTTATTAAAATCATCTTTGAAACCAAATGCGTTGCTACATATAAAATATAGTTATAGTTTTTTACCTAGAAAATCAACGAAGACCCATGTTAAAATGTTTCCAAGTGGGTGGTGTGCATTTTTGTTCTATTGATGATAGGGCATTGGTTTTGTGCACAAGCATTGTACAAGCCTTCATGCCCACAAATGTGACCTATTGTGCAATTAGTTACGATTATGTTTTTATGAACCATGAACAACACAAACTATTTCTCCATATGCTGGATTTCTTAATGGAACAGCTGTCAAAGATTCATACATCAAGGAAACTGTCCCTTTGGCCAAACTTATCCATGTTGACTAACTGTGACAACTTAAGTTAACTTTGGTCCACTGAATCCGCACCGACGAGCGATCACTCCTTACGCTAGCACTATCCTACGCACTAGGGACAATTTTACAATTTTACCAACCCCAATTAACCTTCAAACCTGTATGTCTTTGGACTGTGGGAGAAACCGAAGCACCCGAGAAAACCCCTGCGATCACAGGGAGAACGTACAAACTCAATATAGACGGCACCCGTAGTCAGGATCAAATCCGGTCTCTGTGCTATAAGGCAGCAGCTCTACCGCTGCGCTACCATGCCGCCCTTTGTAAGCAGTTTCAGTGACTTGAAGTTGATCTCCAGGATGGGACAGGGGGAGAAACAATGATTTGATAATCATGGTACCAGTAAGGGAGGATTGGCATACCCATGATTCTCGCCTCAAAAATAGAGGCTGCTATAATTCTTACATACCCCAATTAAAGCATTTTCTGAGTTGTGTCAAGTTTCCGATTTAAATTTACAATTTTGAAATAAACTGAAAAAGTTATGAGTATCACAGTGTGCTAACTATAATGGGGAACAGTTGATCTTATAGTTAGCTCAGTTAAATAAACATATCAGTGTCTTACAGGAGTCAGGATGTCCTGTGTTCCTGTGTAATATATCAAGATAACCACATAGAGCTTTGGTCTGCAGTAATCCCATTTCATTCATCCTGTGGCAAGGCTTGACATCAATGGTGATGGCTTTGAACCTTAGAGGGAAGGAGAAGCAGGGATTTTTTAGAACAGGGTGTTGCCTTTGAAGGAAGTTGGAAGTCCAGCACTAAAGACGCCAAGCTTGGCCACGTAACATCTGCAGGAAACATAGTTGTAGGAGCTAATGCAAAGCATAACAAACCAGTATTTTTGTAACACGCTTGTATTGAACAACACACTTGAACTTGAAACATGTGGCATCAATTAAACACATTTAAAAATATATTTTTTACATAGGCCTCACCTGAATAATAATCAAATATCTGACCATTCACTGCTACTGAACTAAGCATTGTTGTCTCCTGAGCAATGGCTAACCCAAGAATATAAGTATATGAATAACAAAAAAAGCAATGTTTTGTCTTTATGTGAAGCAGGTAAAGCTCACATTTATTTCCTGTCGACAAGTGCCCTTGCTGCTGATGAAGTAGCCTTCTTAAATTGGTTGCAGTCCTTCTGATGAAGATACTGCCACAATGTGCCCGAGTAAGGTTAAAATAATGTATTCGAAGAAAGGGTGATGTGTGATTTGAGAGGGAGCGCTGCAATCAGAGGGGTTTTATAGAACATAGAATACAGCACAGGAACTGGCCCTTTGGCCTAATGTCCATGCCAAACATAATGCTTATCTGCCTATGTATATTCTATTCCCTCCATTTCCATCATATCCAAGTGCCTATCCAAAAGTCTCTAAAATGCCACTACTGTACCTGCCTCACCATGACCTCCAACAGAGCTTTCTAGACACTAACCATTCTCTGCATAAAACACAAGCCCCACACATCTCCTTTAAACTTTACTCCACTCACCTTAAAGCTATGCCCTTGTTAATATTGGCTAAATGAAAGACACCATAAATGGAGGATCCCTGCACTTGTTAGAATTGCTTAACCCTTGTCAGCTGAACTTTACAGGCTTTGATTGGCACCAGTCTAGGCTCAGACTGCTATGCAGGACATTGAGGGGTCCAGGTGTTCTCTCTGTTTCTCTTAAATTGATAACATGTATAGCAGTTTTGCAAACTATCCTTAAATGCATCTTTTCTATTGGATCGCTGCAAAAGCATTGTAAATAGTATAAATAATGTTCAAGAAGATCATCCTGTTAATTGATGATTGGTCGAACTATTGAGCCTTGGAGAAATTGTTTGAATCTTAGGGCACATGTTTCAATGTTTGTTCTTGTTGGCTTCCTTCTAGAACTTTCTTTCTAATACAATGTATTAAGCTGCTGTAATATTGGGTTAGGGAAATGTCTGTTTTGTATGGGGTTAATTGATATCTGAAATTGGATTGTTCAGAGACCACCCCCATGTGGTTCGGTCCCTCAAGGTCCCAGGACCTATAAAGGTCCGCTGCCTCGGGGTCCAGCATCGATCTTCTGGGAGGGCTTGGGACTGCATGACATTCTGGAGTGTCTCTGTTTGAGCGAGGCCTAGAGGGCTTGATCAGGCAGATACGAAGATCGAACCGCGGTGGGATAGGTACAGTAGTTGAACTGTAATTGTGCTTTGCTAAAATAAAGATTAGTTGTTCAAGTGCTTGATTCAGTGATTTTGACTGAAACTAGACTGGGGGGGGAAGCATAGAATGAGCAATTTACAACCTCTGTTATTTGATATTTCCTTCCTGAGAAAAAGTTCTGACTCTCTGCCTGTTTCATTGCATCAGCTGCAGGTGTTCCTTCAGGGGGATGTTTTTGAACGATGTAGTCAATGGTGAGAATGGTGGATGAGTATCAATGGTTTAAAAGTTCATAAGTCATAGGTGCAGAAGTAGGCCACTTGGTCCATCAAGTCTACTCCGCCAATCAATCATGGCTGATCTATCTTTCCTTCTCAACCCCATTCTCCTGCCTTCTCCCCATACCCCTAACTAGTCACAAATCAATCAATCTCCACTTTAAAAATTCCCAATGACTTGGCCCCACAGCTGGCTGTGGCAATGAATTCCACAGATTCACCACCCTCTGACTAATGAAGTTAGCTATCTTCACCGGCTGGTGCCAATCCTCTTGTGTGTTGTTGGCCCTTTCAGATAATGGAGAGTATTCTATCACACCACCGGTATTCCTTGCTTGATGGAAGGTTCAGACAGTCAGGCATTGAGTCAACATCGCTCACCATATGATATCCAGCTTCTGACCTGCTTTAGGATGTGCAATATATATGTTGCTCATCTAGTTAAGTCCTGGTCAAAGATGCCCCTCAGGATGTTGATAAATTGGGAAATTAGAACCTATCATGGTAATGCCATTAAATGTCAATGGTGGACAATCAATCCCTCCCTTGTTGGAAGGATTTCGACCATAAGTAAGTTTGCCAATATTACCAAACCATCGACTTAATTTGTATAATTTGAATCTGTTCTTGTTTTTGTGTTTCTTTACAACCTCAATCTTTACTTTTATTTATTCTTTTTTTTAAAACAATGTCAATTTAT